>NC_080171.1:310000-411537 GCF_950295315.1 Erinaceus europaeus
CCTGCATGAATAAAGAGATACTGCCTACAGCTCAACCATGAATCCCTGGTCGTCTGTTACCCGCCCGCGAAGCTAGCCCAGTGAAAACAACATAACCCGTCGAAAACGACATCCAAGGAGAAATCTCCGTGCATCTCCCAAGCTCTATGATCCCGGTCATAAGAAACCAAAGTTCCTGGTCAGGGAACCGAAGTGTGGCCCAGAGTAAAATGTTCCAGAGACAGAGAAACTGTCTCATGATGAAACAGTAGAGGCTTTGGCAAACCTCTTCATAAGTAGAAGAGAAGACCATAGTGCATAGGAAGGCAAAGTCTTCACTTATCTGGGAGTTGCGCAGGTCTGGTCCCACCTTGTTGCGCCATATGTTGTTTTCGACGGGTTATGTTGTTTTCAATGGGCTGGCTGCACGGGCGGGTAACAGACGACCAGGGACTCATGGTTGAGCTGTAGGCAGTATCTCTTTATTCATGCAGGACGCAGCACAATCTAAGACGAGCTAAGCTAAACTCAAAGTACAGTACTGTAAAACTCACAATGCTGTCTTTATATATACTTGCCAAATAAGGTGGAAACAGGATGTGACATAGAGAGGGTGGAGAGAAAAATGACTGGTGAAAATCAGAGTGTGACAAAGAGGGGGCAGATTAGGCGAGAATCCTATCACTGAACCACAAATGCCCTGGAGGGAGGGTGGAACTTGTTAACAGGGGTTATGTAAATAGAATGAAGTGGTTATGTAAATAGAATAGTGTTAAGCAGGGGGGATTTAAACCAAATGAAACAGAAGGGTCTCATGCATACCAACACAAGCCCCTGCTCCCCAATGGTTGGGTGAAATCTTCATAAGTGGTGAAACAGTGCTTTTGGTAAAAGTCGAGGGGGAGTTTCCAATTCAACTGGGGGCTCATACTGATTTGGGGTCCCCCCCACTATTATAGAGAATTATTAAGGCTTATCTATTTCAGGATATCAGAGAAAATTAATTAGATGTGAACTAAGTTGTCAAATGTTTTTCTGTAGGAAAATTTCTTGTAATTCCAAATATTTCAGTAATGGCCAGGGAGACAGCATACTGGTTCTGCAAAAGACTTTCATGCCTGAGGCTCTGAGGTCCCAGGCTTGATTCCCAGCACCACCTTACCACCTTAAGCCAGAGCTGAGTAGGGCTCATATTCTCACTCTCTCTCATCCTCTTCCCCCTCCCTCTCTTCCTCTCCCTCTCTCTTTCTCCACTTTTCTGTCTGTATCTCTCATTAAAATAAATAAAATATATACATATATATATATATATATATATATATATATATATATATATATATATCCTAGTGATACAGACAACAGCAAATATACCAGTATCAGTCAGGAAATAGGCAAGGCATGAACAGTATTAATGGAGTCTTTAACAGTCACGTGGATTAGTAGCATCAGGGAGTTATTATTATCGCAAACATGAAGGAAGAAGGGAGCGATAATCAGCTAATAAATGCAACTATAGCAGGGGGTTTGTTTTCCTGTAGGATTCTCAGGCAGGGAGGTGAGACACATGGAGGCTTTCAAATAGGAAGGAGTGTTTATTATGCTGGCAGGCCCAGCCAGATCGTATCTAGAAACTGTGTCTAGAAAACTATTCTTTTGCTTTTATAGTCATCTTTTTCTTATAGCAAGTCTTAGCATCAAACTTAAAAGGTTGATTTTTATTTCCTGCATTAAGAGGGACACTGTCTTGCTTATCAACAGGGTTTGCTAACAAACCCTTGTAGGAGGTGGGGTAGAGACGTGACTTGCAGGTGGCCAAGGTCAAGTTGATTACTTTAGCAAAAGTCCTGTCTGTGCTTCTGGGGAGGGAAGGCTGCCTCCTAGTATATTCTGATTATTCAACTTGAGAAGTTAACCCTTGCTTGCCTCAATTTCATAAGAGATGCAATAACTGCTGTTAGAAGCATGTAGTTACTTCCAAAATGTGGCCCCGAAGAGAAAAATAATCTCCCAACCTATCTTTCCTCCTACTTCTGACCTATTAGCAATGATTCTCATTGGCTGAATACAACCAGAAGCCAGAGGACAACAGAACTTAGTTGGTTTGCAGAGATTAATCTCCTGTGTTGCAGAACAGGGTAACTTGGCAAGGCATGGTAAAGTCTAAAAATCTATGTAATTCTAGCCTAAACACTTCTCATTTTATCTCTCTTTTATTTTTAAGGAAATAGTTTCAGTGGAAATTTTTCTCTTTTTTATTTATTTATAAAATAAAAAATACCGACAAGACCACAGGATGAGAAGGGTACAATTCCACACAATTTCCACCACCAGAGTTCCGCATCCCCTCCACTCCCTTAATAGCTTTCCTGTTTGTTATCCCTCTGGGAGCATGGACCCAGGACCATTATGGGGTGCAGAAGGTGGAAGGTCTGGCTTCTGTAATTGCTTCTGCACTGAACATGGGTGATGGCAGGTGGATCCATACTCCTAGCCTGTCCCTATCTTTCCCTAGTGGGGCAGGGCTCTGGGGAGGTGGGGGTCCAGGGTACTTTGGTGAGGTCTTCTGTCTGGGTAAGTCATGCTGGTATCATGGTAGCATCTGCAACTTGGTGTCAGAGTGCTGGAGCTGAAGGGTTGACATTCCCGCCTGGTGTCTCTGGACACAATTTGAAGTGAAACGTTTTGAGGTGGTGCTGATTGCTTTGATTTAGTTGAGCTCAGCAGATCCAGTATCAAGTGGTATTGATCGAGTGAAGCGTGCAGGAAGCCAAGCCATGCCCCCAGAGTCTCCAGGACTGAAAGAAATAATGGGTTTTCTAGAGAATGGAGAGGGTTCCTGCTGTCTTGGAGTTTAAGAAGGCAATAGACAGTTATGACGGTAACCAAGTTACTAAGGAATTTGGTTGACTTTGAAAATCCCATGGTTAGGATTTGCTGTATCATTCAAGACCTTGTCATGATTTATGCCATTTCATGCTATTTACAGATAGCTGTATCTTATAGAGTGACGCAAGCAGTTGCTTCTGATATCCCTGGTCTAAGACTGTAGGTGATTTAATATTTCAATTAGAGAGTCATTATTAGAAATGCATTAAAAATTTGAGCCCGCTGTTAAAATTCAATGAGGTTACCAATTTGAAACCTTAAGTGCTTATACTCAGAACTGGGGTCTGTGCATAAAAAAGTTCTAGAGTTTCAGTTTATTTTCCCACCTCACATATTGACTGAATAGTGATTGATAAGATTATAATTTAACAGGAAACACTTCTCATTTTAAGGAAAAATCATGAAAAACAATTAGACAAGTGTACAGATATTACTTTTATTATAATAATAAGCACTATAAATTATCTAGATCCTCCAACAATAGGGAATTTGTTGACTATATTATGACTTACCAATATAACAAGATCCTGTTTAGCCATTCAAAAATTGAGGTAAATATACATTTGCTGAATGTATACCTGCTTATATATCACTAATTAGTATAAAATAACAGGTTACAGGATATTATGTACATAAATTAACTTTTATTTGAAAATAATTAAAATTGAGAAAAATACACATTTTTATCTCTTGACTATAGAGGTGTGGATAATTTTTCTCTTTGTCTATTAAAATTATTTTTCTATAAAGAAAAATTACTGTTTATTAATCTAGATACTTAAAATCAGTATTTTTATAACATCATAGAAATATAGTTACTGGAATAGCAACCCAGATTAACTATGAATTTGAAGAAGTTGTCCCAAGTTCAAACCCAAACTCCCAAACTAAAGTAGAAGAAGACGATTTATGCATCTGTAAGGACTACAGTGAAATCTTTACAACTGTCAACTGTTCAGCACTTCAGACTCAGAAACAAGGTAAGATATTTGATATTTCCATTGTTTTAAAACATTTCTAACCAATATATAGGTTTTTATTTTATTTATTTTTCTGTTTTATTGTATTTTTAATTTCTTAAAAAAATTTCCACCTGCAAAATTACAGTCCTCAACTTTGCCAAATAAGGAGATATTTTCTTTTTCATACTAACATAAATAAGATAGTTTTAAAGTTTTAAATGTTCTGGGTCAATGTAGCTCAGGGATTTGATCATCATGTACTCAAAATAACACTGAAATATTATTACTATGTACATAACTGCTGATGCAGCAGTCTAGTACACAAGACTGAAGTGATGATTATATCTTGTTCTAGAGTTTTTCAGTCTTATCTAATTTATATACAATGATGCTTACTTCATAGTAGAATGTAATAGGTAGTAAATTCACCATAAATAATTAGAAGTGCTCTTAAACACTTTATTGAGAAAATATTGATTTACAGGATTGTAAATCCTGTCAGATCAAGATAGGTATCCACACACCTCACCCTCTACCAAAACATCATCTTTCTTCATCATAGAAGATTAAATCTCTGTCCCTTCTATAAACATGCCCACACAGTCCTTGAATCTGCTGTAACAAACCATAACACAACATAACAAAGCATTGAAGCTTCACGCTGTATTAGCCCTTGCTTGCTTTCTTAGGTCCCACCCATGAATGAGATCATCGTATTGATCCTTCTTATTCCAGCTTGTTTTCCTGAATATGATTCTTTCCAGTTCTATCCATGTTATAGCAAAAAAGAACATGTCATTGTTTATTATAGTAAAATAGTATTTCATTGTATATATATCACAACTTTCTTAACCATTCATCTGTTGTTAGATACTTGGTTTGTTTACAGATTTCAATTATTACAAATAGTGCTGCCATGAACAGGAATGCATGTCTCTATTCATATATTTTTTGTGTTCTTTGGCTAGATGCCTAGGAGAGTGGTTGATGAATTGTGCAATAGGCTCATTCAATTAAAAGTATGTTTTATGAAACCTATATTCCACATCATTCATCTTACTAGAGGGTGCTGAGCTGCCTTTCTTTTAGAACAGCTCATTCCCTTTTCAAATTTTCAAAGCCTTTAAAAAGTTAAGATTCTATTATACAGTTGGTACTATCATTTAAAATATGCCACACAGAAGTTGAAAAACAAAATCAGAAGACAAAACACAAGTAGAACCTGAACTGGAATTGGCATATTGCACCAAAGTAAATGACTCTGGGGTGGGTGGGGGGTGGGGGGAGAGTACAGGCCCTGGAAAAGGATGACAGAGGACCTGGTGGGGGTTGTATTGTTATGTGGAAAACTGAGAAATGTTATGCATGTACAAACTATTATATTTACTGTTGACTATAAACCATTAATCCCCCAGGGAGTCGGGTGATAGCACAGCAGGTTAAGCGCAGGTGGTGCAAAGCACAAGGAAGGACCAGCGTGAGGATCCTGGTTTGAGCCCTTGGCTCCTCACCTGCAGGGAAGTTGCTTCACAGGCGGTGAAGCATGTCTGCAGGTGTCTTTCTCTCCTCCTCTCTGTCTTCCTCTCCTCTCTCCATTTCTATCTATCCTATCCAACAATGACAACATCAACAACAAAAAGTACAACAATAAAAATAACAAGGGCAACAAAAAGGAAATAAATAAATATTAAAAAATTAATCCCTCAATAAAGAAATAAAAATAATTAAAATATTCCACAATTGAACATGAAAATTTGGTCCTTTAACCTGTTTTGATCTATATACATAAATTATATACAAAATTTTAATGTTGGCAAATAGGTGTATAGTGACATATAAAATTAAATTCATTTTGTATTTTGAGAAGAGACAGATTTTATTGAATATAAATCCTGAAATCAAAATATAACTGGAAGAGGCTGAGTAGTGGTGCACCTGGTTGAATGTACATTTTGTAATTCGCAAGGACCAGGATTCAAGTCCCTGGTCCCCACCTGCAGGGGGCAAGCTTCATGAGTGGTGAAACAATGATGCAGGTCTCTCTCTCTCTCTGTCTCTCTCTGTCTCTGTCTCTCTCCCCTTCTCAGTTTCTCTTTGCCTCTATCCAAAATGAATGAATAAAGATTTTAAATATTAAATTATTTTAAATACTAAATATAGTTGGAAAAGCCTGAATTTGAAGATTTTATTAAATATCAAACCTACCCTTAGAAGGTGATACACTTTTGTGATTATTATTAGAAATAAGATTTTCAATTTTCTTATGTAATTAAAATTGTATTCTTCTAACTTCTTATTAAAATATTGTGGTGGGTCAAGTATTGTATATGTACACATAAAGAAATGATTTATAAAAAACAACAGACTACCAGAACCTAGCTGCTCTTAGTTTGATAAGCGAAAAGTTACTGTTGGAGGGAAGAAGCAGGAGGAGGAAGCTGAGTGGGGAGTAGGCTCCCATGTCCTGTGGTGGGGAAGATTATAAATTGGTAGTGAGTTGGTATGCTGATAGCTACCATGGGAAGATATGAAACTGTACACCTGTGACAACAGTCTTGTAAGTTAGTGTTTTTCCAATAAAATCATCTTTAAAAAAAATCTTCACAGCAACAGGTAGAATAATGTTTGACCAAGTAACTGAACACATGGGCCACCTGTGACATTGGTATGTAAAATTACCACACCACTATTTATATAAAATGTCCAGAAAAGCCATATTTTATGTGGTTTCCACAGGCTGGAGAGAAAGGAAGCTTGACTAATAGTAGGGTACAAGTTAAAAGGTTTATGTTATGGTAATGACTGCACAACTCTGAAAATACACTAAACACCACGAACACATTAAATGAACTCTATGGCATATAAGTTATATCTCAATGAGGCTTTTTAAAAATAAAACTTCCAATGAAGGGGAAGGGATATGGGACTCTGGTAGTGGGAATTGTACCCCTCTTATACCACAATCTTGTCAATCATTATTGAATCATTAATAAGAAACATTTAAAATAATAATAATAAATAAAATTCTAGAAGAAATGAAGTTTCTATTGGCAAATTTCATAGCATCTATCTTTAGTTACCAGAGTACACTGAGTGAAAATGTGCCTCAGTTCACTCCGTGAGTATGAAGAGACCACAGCGTACGTGTCCTTAGGGTGCTGCATCAAGCTCTTCACTTTATACATTTGGGTTTGTAGCTTCCCTTCTTGGTGTCTTTAAGTCTGGGTTAGTTCTGTTTGGGACCCTCTGGGCTTCTTGAACCTTTATGTCTTTGATGTTGTCTAGACTAGAGAAGTTTTCAGCTATTATGGCCTGAATAATGCTTTCTTCCCCTCCCTCTCTTTCTTCCTCTGGTAAGCCAATAGTGCATATATTATTTCTTTTGAAGTCATCCCATAGGTCTCTGTTGTTGTTTTTAGTATCTCTTAATCTCTTTTTGAGATCTCTTACTTCTTTTTTAGTTGCCTCTAATTCATCCTTGATCTTGCTAATTCTGTCTTCAGCCTCATTGATTCTATTCTCTCTTGCCTCTACTGTTTTCTGGAGCTCATCTATTTTGTTACCCTGTTCTGATACTGTTTTAGCTTGTTCAGCTAGTTGTGTTCTTAGCTCAACTATTTCAGCTTTCAGATCTCTAATAACCTTGAGATAATTAGTGTTTTCTTCCAGAGTTTCATTTGTTGTTTCTGAATTTCTGATGACAATTCTTTCAAAGTCTTTACTCACTCCTGTGATTATTTCCTTAACTGGTGTTTGGATGTTGACCTCATTATTTTGTGCTTCAGTCTTTGGGGGCCTTTTAGCTGGACTCTTGTCCTGGTTCATTTCTCCAGTATTTCTTCTTGTTGGTTTAACCATTTTATATAGTATGTTATGAGGTCCCTCTCTCAGTACTTTTCAAATTACTGATCACTCTTGCCTGGATTGACTTGTGTCTCAGTAAGGTAATTAAAGGGTTCACAGTTGTGGAAGTTGGCAGTTGTTTCAATAGTATTTTAATCCCCAAGTTGGAGCTCAGTGGCTTAAAAGCCTCTTTTGTTCTTTTTCTTCCCTATAAGCTATGGGAGACTGAGGGCTTTTAAACTCTAAGTAGGCTTCCTAGCTTAATCACTGACTTCTGACCCAGAGATAAAGCAGGCAGAGATAACCCAGTGGTTATGCAAAAAGACTCTCACAGCCCCACATCTAGGCCACCAAGGTGTAGATCTTCTTTAAGTTTCCTGGTTAGTTCTCTGTCCCCTGGTGTCAGCCCAGGGCCTCCCTGCTGCTGCTCCAGGTGCTGAGGGCAGTAGCAATGGAGACTCACAGTTGCATTAGGTGAGTCTCAGGAGAGTCCTCTCCTCCCTTCAGCCATCTTTTTGTTGGTGAAACAGACTGGAGGTGGTGTCTCAACTGGTAAACTGCCAGACTGTTACCAGCCACTTAATCTCTCCCTAGGTTCCTCTCTGTCCATGAGCCACAAGAGTTTGCACTCACCAGCGATTTTATGGGTTCCTGAAGTCTAGTCCTGTCTTGTTGCCATCCCAGGTGGTCTCTTTTGGTATTCCTAGTTGACCCAGGAGAGGAGAGGAAACACAGCTGCTGCTGCTCTGTAGCCCCACCTCCGGAAGTCCTGAGAGTTGGATTTTATTATCATTCTCATGCCTCTATTAAAATCACTATTCTAACTTCTAGCCAAGATGGAGGAGGACTAGCAAGTTCTTTTTTTCTTTTCTGCCATCATTACAACAAAAATACAACATACAAAAACATAGAAATGAACTTGGAGCTTAGATGAATTAATAATAAAAGAAAAAAAATCCAAGCCCAAGTAATGAGGACAGAGTGATGTTCACAACAGAGGTAGAGAACTGTTCTGTGCTCAGACCCAGCCAGATTTCCACAGCCTCAGTTACCCACCCTTTGGGCTCTCAGCACCACCTCCCCGAGTCCAGCCAGATGCTTCTGCTGCTATCACCACCTTCAGTCACACTATCGTTCTGGTGCATTTGCATGTTGTAGTTTGTAAACTGATTTTTAAATCTACTTTACTATTCTTATATTTTATCTTTATTAAAGATATCAATAACCTCCAAGATCTCTCATTTGAACCTAGCCCATCTCATCAAGTCTTTCTTTATGGTTTCTCTCATTACTTTTAAATTCAGAAAATTCCTCCTTGAATTCAATAAAAATTATTCATGTGTTCTTTAAGGTTTTCAAAGTAACAATAAAAGATTATGTCAAATATTTATCCACATTAGAGATTGTTTCTGGATTTTATGTTCCATAGGTTTATTTTGTGTCAGTTTCATATAGTTATTTTATATATAACATACTAATAATGTTATCTTTTAGGTTTTTTTCTTCTCTCTAGTCTTTATTTCAGATATATTTTGCAATCAGCTTCATATATTCCAAAACAAAACTCTTGAGAAACTTAAATAGGCACCATAGTGAAATCCTTTAATTATCTTGGATTTCCTAGGTAGACAAAAAAAGTATATTCTGCAAAGAATATACCTCCTCCCCCCATAAATAGATCTCTTTTCTCCTGCTGCTTTTCATAGTTAAGTAGTCAAGATTTATATTTTTCATAATAAGCCTCCTCTACAATATTCTTCTTATATCTACTTGGTTATTGTCTCGTTTCTACTTGGTATTGTCTCATTTATACTTGGTTAATGTCTCAGATCTACTTGGTTAGTGTCTCATATCTGCTTGATTAGTGTCTCATATCTACTTGGTTAGTGTCTCAAATCTGCTTGGTTAGTGTCTCATATCTACTTGGTTAGTGTCTCATATCTGCTCGGTTAGTGTCTCAAATCTGCTTGGTTAGTGTCTCATATCTGCTTGGTTAGTGTCTCATATCTGCTTGGTTAGTGTCTCATATCTGCTTGGTTAGTGTCTCATATCTGCTTGATTAATGTCTCAGATCTACTTGGTTAGTGTCTCAGATCTACTTGGTTAGTGTCTCATATCTGCTTGGTTAGTGTCTCAGATATACTTGGTTAGTGTCTCATATCTACTTGGTTAGTGTCTCAAATCTGCTTGGTTAGTGTCTCAGATCTACTTGGTTAGTGTCTCATATCTGCTTGGTTAGTGTCTCAACTCTGCTTGGTTAGTGTCTCAGATCTACTTGATTAGTGTCTCATATCTACTTGGTTAGTGTCTCAGATCTACTTGGTTAATGTCTCATATCTATCTACTTGGATAGTGTCTCATATCTATTTGGTTAGTGTTTCTGATAAAGGAAGAATTCCAGGGACTGTTGTATAGATTTAAGTCTATATTGTGACTAGGGGATGGATCAATGGTAGAGTGAAGGACTTGTATGCATGAGGTCACCTATATGCCAGCTTCTTTCTCTCAATAAATCAATAATCATCCTTAAAATACTATACAGAGGGACAGCAATGGCACAATTGGTTGAGTGCACACATTACCAGTCAAAAGTTTCCTATGACACATTTGGTATATATGTCAAAATTAATTAGTTAATTAATTAATTATTTATTTATCACTCTATGAATATTATTTATACATCACTCCATGCATGCCATTTTGAAATTACTTAACTGAAAATTTGCTGCCCAGAACAAAAAATCATTGCTCCCACTTCCAGGTGGCTTTCCTTCCCTCCACAGCACACGAGCACGCGCGCGCGCACACACACACACACACACACACACACACACACACACACCCTAAGTTTGTGGCACTTGCACTGCTTTGCCACTTCTGGAATGACATTTTCATTCAGACAGGCAGACAGACAGACAATAGATACCAATGCTTTCCTCAGTTTGATGTACTCATATGTGGTGCACTGGGGCCTTGAACCTGGGTTGTGTGGCATGGCAAAGGAGGTGCCTTCCCAAGTGAGCCCTCTCACCAGCCCTATAATTAATTTTATAACAACTATGTTACTAGCTTTAGAGTAGTAGACTCAGCTGATATTATTTACAACTTTGTAGACCATCTTCAAGTCTTGTGTATCAGAGTTAGTGATGACATGGACCCCTTCTTCTTCTTCTAGCGTTTGCCACATGGACCCCTAAAGTGGTAAATGACCCAGAGAAGGAAAAGGAAATGCAGGGAAGTCGGCATCTGACTAAGCCCACCATGCTTCCTTTCCTGTGGGGCCTGGAGTGCAGTGGCTGCAAGCAACAGCCTCCTGAGTTTGCATCCTGTTTCTTGTGCAGTTTGTTCCAAGGCACCTTGAAGACAGCCCTTGCCACTGAATATTAATTTCATACCTAACCACCTAGTGTCCCCAATCCTGAGCTCCAGTCAGTTATGCAGAGTGTCCTTGGAAAGTCTCAGGCCACAATAATTGATGCCCTGTTCAGGGCCAAGTTCAAAATTCCTGGCTACCAGATTTGTCCTGCTTTTTCAAATGTTTATTTATTTATTTTCCCTTTTGTTGCCCTTGTTGTTTTTCATTGTTATTATTGTTGTTGTTACTGATGTCATCATTGTTGGATAGGACAGAGAGAAATGGAGAGAGGAGGGGAAGAGAGAGGGGGAGAAAAAGATAGACACCTGCAGACCTGCTTAAATGCCTGTGAAGCAACTCCCCTGCAGGTGGGGAGCTGGGGCTGGAACCGGAATCCTGATGCCTGTCCTTGCACGTCGCGCCACGTGTGCTTAACCTGCTGCGCTACCACCCTCATGATGCCATCCTGACTTTCCTGGGCAGACGACTTCACCAGTATGTCCCAGAACCCCACTTCCCCAGAGCCCTGCCCCACTAGGGAAAGACAGAAACAGGCAGAGGGGATGGATCCACTTACCAATGCCCATGTCCAGTGGAGAAACAATTACAGAAGCCAGACCTTCCACCCTCTACATCCCATAAGGAATTTTGATCCATACTCCCAGAGGGATAATGAGAAAGAAACCTTCCAATGGAGGGGATAGGATATGGAACTCTGGCGGTGGGAATTGTAAGGAACTGTACCCTTATTATCTTAAAATTTTATCAATAATTATTAAATCACTAATAAAAGAGAGAAAGAGAAAGAGGGAGGGAGAGAGAGAAAGAGAAAGAAAGAAATGGGGCTTCACCAAGTTTCATGCAGATAAATTTGAAGGAGAGGTGACTGAGAAGTGCCTCATCCCAGGTGGCTGTGGGTTCAAATCCTTCCTGACCATAGCCTCCTGGATGGGTTGTGGGCCCTGCAGTCCTGTAAGCCTCAGAGATGCCCCCTCCTTAATCACACAATCAATCTACTTCCTGTCAAAGGATAGAGACTGAAAAAGAAACACAAGAAGGAAACAATGAGTAATAAAAATGAAATAAAGACATAAATGTCAAATACTTTTATTTCCTTACAATTTTACGTAAGCTACCCTTAGCTGTTTTGAAGCATAAGACTACAAGATAATTTCCTCCATTTATTTCTGGGAAATGAGTGAATATATCTCTTTCAGGGTATTTGGTTACTATTCAGTGTATTAAATAATATTAAAACCTATGGAGATTTTTGTTATTTATCAGTATTACACTACATGTTTTATATGTACAGTGGAAGACAAAACTAAAGAAGTAAAAACCAATTATATCTAATTACTGGCTTCAGAAATTTTTGTATAACTTTTGGGTGTTTTACTTAACCCATTACATTTATTTCTTTTCAGATTTATCCATTGATGAAGAGATCATTTTTATAAACAACTTGAATTCCTATAAACATCAGTTACCAACTTGGCAAACACTGTTGAGAAGGTTAAAGCTATACTTGGTAGAAGACCCACTTTTAGATTTCAATGAAAAGATCTGCACAAGAACTGATTTCATCTGGTACTTAATTTCTCAGATTTATAAATAGTTTGAGAGAAGAAAATATGTTTTGTATACTCACAAGTCTAGAAGTTATCAGTAATAATTTATCACTTTTTAAAAAATTAAAATTTTTTTTTAACCAGAGCACTGTTCGTTCAGCTCTGGCTTATGGTGGTGTGGAGGATTGAACCTGGGACTCCGGAGCCTCAGGCATGAGAGTCTGTTTGCATAACCATTATGCTGTCTACCCTCCATCCTATCACTGCTTTTCCACATCTCTAATATTTTTTTCTTTACATATTTATTTATTCCCTTTTGTTGCCCTTGCTGTTTTATTGTTGTTGTAGTTATTATTGTTGTCGTCGTTGTTGGATAGGACAGAGAGAAGTGGAGAGAGGAGAGGAAGACAGAGAGGGAGAGAAAGACAGACATCTGCAGACCTGCTTCACCACCTGTGAAGTGCCCCCCTGCAGGTGGGGAGCCGGGAGCTGGAACCAGGAGGGATCCTTCCACTAGTCCTAACACTTTGCGCCACCTGCACTTAACCTGCTGCACTACTGCCCGACTCCCCACATCTCTAAGCTTAATCATTATATATTTGACTGGCTGCATTTAGTTTATTTAGATATGTAGATATGTGCATATATAATTAGTAAATACTAATTTAATGTTTTATTTTTAAGGGAATGCATCTCTTTTCAAACAAATCGGAAACATTTCATTAAAGAAGATTTCTGCATGGATAATGAGAATTTTTATCCGGAAAATTTAGAGAATACAGTAGGTTTAAATGAAACTATAGTACTTGTTTTAGTAATATTTTTATAATAGTAGAGCACATTTCACAGCTTTTGGTAATCTACCCTGACCATTCACTACTGTCAACTTGAAAACTCAATGGTTCATGTGCATGATTAAGGAATAACATTTACTTCTGATAGTGGTTTTGCACGTTCACTGTACATTGAAATTACTTGGGGATTTGTGACAAAATAATGAATCTTGTAACTTACCCAAATATATCCTTGGTTTTTGAAACTACTTTGTTACTCTATGACTATATTCTTTCTTTGTTACTCTGTGACTATACTCTATGACTGTATTCTTTGTTACTCTGTGACTATACTCTATGACTGTATTCTTTGTTACTCTGTGACTATACTCTGTGACTGTATTCTTTGTTACTCTGTGACTATACTCTATGACTGTATTCTTGTTAGTATGCATGAGACCCCTTCTGTTTCATTTGGTTTAAATCCCCCCTGCTTAACACTATTCTATTTACATAACCACTTCATTCTATTTACATAACCACCGTTAACAAGTTCCACCCTCCCTCCAGGGCATTTGTGGTTCAGTGATAGGATTCTCGCCTGCTCCACCCCCTCCTTGTCACACCCTGATCCCTTCTTTGTCACACCCTGATTTTCACCAGTCACTTTTCTCTCCACCCTCTCTATGTCACATCCTGTTTCCACCCTACTTAGGAAGTATATATAAAGACAGCATTGTGAGTTTTAGAGTACTTTACCTTGAGTTTAGCTTAGCTCGTCTTAGATTGTGCTGCGTCCTGCATGAATAAAGAGATACTGCCTACAGCTCAACCATGAGTCCCTGGTCGTCTGTTACCCGCCTGTGAAGCCAGTCCGGCGAAAACAACCTAACCCGTCGGAAACAACATATTCTTTGTTACTCTGTGACTATACTCTATGACTATATTCTTTGTTACTCTGTGACTATACTCTATGACTATATTCTTTGTTACTCTATGACTATATTTTTCCTAAGTGTATTCTTGTTGAATCAGCCTGGTGTGCAGCTCAAGTATAGGAAAATTTAAGACTTCTCCCAATAATTTTAATAATTTTATCTCTCATATAGTTAAGTAGTCTTGTCCTATTTTTAAAAAATGGAAAATAGAACTAGAAATGTGCATTTGTGGCTTATACGTAAGTATGTAGTACTTGCGCTCTAAATAGAACTAGTTTCATTGAAGGGATAATAACCAAAATCATCTGAGACTGCTTTTTAGACCTGCCCGTGGTTAATAAGAATTATAGGGTCTTTGCATATTTGCATAGAATAGGAACTTCTCAAAGAGAAGTTCTTTCTTTTTTCTCTTTCTCTTTTTGGTATATATATATATATTTCACTTCTCCCCACTTGTTATCTCATCTACTGTGGTGATTTTTTTAAATTTAGATTTCTTTGGTTTGTTATTAGCCCAACAGAAGATATTTATCTAGGGATAAATATCTAGGGATATAGTATATCACTAACATAATTAGGGTCCATAAAGCATGTCACTCAGAGAGAGTATTGCCTATAACATAACATATTTTGGAAGCAATGTTCCCATTTTCAGTGTATGTATGGCATTACAGTTTTTGAATGTGGACTTAGCTTGCAAGTTGTCACAGCAATTAAACCTATTTACAAACTCAGAAATATTTATTTTGAAAATCTCACTAAAAGCATGTTAAATCTATAAATTTCAGCCAGAGAGTGAATTCTTAATATCTACAAACCTCCAACAAGAAGCTGATAACCCATCATCCTCAGAATTGACGAGATCTTTAAGCTTAGTACCAGAGATTAATGATGTCGATGGAAATGAAAAGCTTTTCAAAGAAGGTGACAATTGATTTAAATGCCTATTACTTGTAAGAACTATGTGATAATGTCAGCTATAAAATTCTTGTTCCTGGGTGAGAGTAGATGGCATGATGGTTATGCAAACCAACTGTCATGCCTGACGCTCTGAAGTCCCAGGTTCACTCCCATAAGCCAGAGCTGATCAGTGTTCTGGGTAAAAAGTGATAAATAAATAAAATTCTTGTTCCATAGACTTTTTATATACCTCCATATTTTTTCTTGAATTCATTTATATCCATTATCCAAATATCATTTATATTTCTCTCTTTATTAGTGATTTAATGTTGGTTTCCAAAATTACAGTGTAACAGGGCTACAACTCCACACCATTCCCACCTCTAGAGTTCTTTGTCCCCATTCTCTCCAGTGGAATGGACAGTGGTTCTCCCAAGGTCACAGATATGGGCCGGCTATTACTTCTGAAACTGTCTGTCTGTATAGCACAGGTTTTCTGTGGTCCTGTCTTCTCTCTTCTCTTCCTTTCTGAGTCACACCTACACCTATTACTACTTCCAAATGTCTTTCCTTTCCCTTTTTTCCCCTCTTCACTTCTGGGTCCTGATGGAATTGGATCTTAGAGCCATCTGCTCATCTTCCTCCTAACATTATGGACCAAAATCCTTTTTTTTTTCCCCTCCAGGGTTATCTCTGGGCCTCAGTGCCTGTACTATATGAATGCTGTGATCCTGGTGGCTATTTTTCTCTTTTGTTCCCCTTGTTTTTTTATCATTGTTGTTGCTATTATTGTTGTTATTAGAGAGAAATCGAGAGAGGACGGGGAGACAGAGGGGGGAGAGAAAGATAGACACCCTTGTGAAGCGACCCCCCCTGCAGGTGGGGAGAGGGGGTTCGCAGTAGGATCATTATGCCAGTGCCTGCACTTGACTCCATGTGCACTTAACCCTCTGCACTACTGCTTGGCCCTTTTCTTTTCTTTTTCCTTTCCTTTCCTTTCCTTTTTTTTTTTTTTTGCCTCCAGAGTTATTGCTGGGGCTTGGTGCCTGCTCCTGGAGGCCATTTTTTCCCCTTTTGTTGCACTTTGTTGTTTTTTGTTGTTATTGTTGCCATTGACATAGTTGTTGGATAGGACAGAGAGAAATGGAGAGAGGAGAGGGGCAGACAGAGAGGGGGAGAGAAAGACAGACACCTGCAGACCTGCTTCACCGCCTGTGAAGCGACCCCTCCCCACAGGTGGGGAGCCTGGGGCTCGAACTGGGATCCCTACGCAGGTCCTTGCTTATGCCACCTACGCTTAGCCCGCTGCGCTACCACCTGACCCCTCCAAAAAAATTTCTTTATGGGAAGCAGAAGGTGGGAATTCTGGCTTCTGTAATTGCTTCTCTACTGGACATGGACATTGGCAGGTGGATCCACACCCCCAGCCTGTTTCTGACTTCCCTAGTGAGTTAGGGCTGTGAATATACTTCTGAGTCTTAAAAGGACTAATGTGTATGTTACATGGCAGTTTCACAATCATTACTGATAACATCCTCCTCTCATTGTCTTTCCTTTTATACAATTGCAAGCTTAAGATGTGACTAAAATGTATACAACCATTTGAAGATCATTATAAAATGCAAATAAAAATAAACACCATGACAATGCTAGTTTTTAAAGAGTGTAGTCTTATATACCCTAGCAAAGCACTAGCCACTTCTATGCTGATTTTAGATAGGAGTGGAACATTTCAGAGTTTGGTTATGATTCATGGAATTAGGTGACTGGGGAGTCATTATATCGAATTCAGATAGGGGTCCTGGCAGCGGTACACCCAGTTAAGTACGGATAGTATTATTAGGTGACTGGGGAGTCATATAGAATTCAGATAGGGGTCCTTCAGCGGCACACCCAGTTAAGTGGGGATAGTATTATTAGGTGACTGGGGAGTCATTATATAGAATTCAGATGGATAGGGATCCTGGCAGTGGTACACCCAGTTAAGTATGGATAGTATTATTAGGTGACTGGGGAGTCATATAGAATTTAGATAGGCAGTGGTACACCCAGTTAAGTATGGATAGTATTATTAGGTGACTGGGGAGTCCTCATATAGAATTCAGATAGATAGGGGTGCTGGCAGCGGCACACCCAGTGAAGCGCGGATAGTATTATGAGCAAAGATGTGGGTTCGAGTCCACACAATCCCACCTGCAGCTGTGATGCTTTACGAATGGTGAAGCAGGTCTGCAGGTATCTATCTATCCCCCCCCAGTTTCTTTTTGTCCTATCAAATATTTAAAAAGAAAAAGAGGGGGGGAAATGACTGCCAGAGCAGTAACCCTGGTGGCAAAATAAATAAATAGTAAAAAAAAAAAAAAAAGAAAGAAAGAAAAAGAAGAGAAAGAAAAGAAAAAAGAATTTAGATGGTTTCATTCCAGTAAGACATAGTAAATGTTACTGAAACTTTTAGTGATAACTTTAGCCTAATCGTTTAACTATACAACAAGTATTATATTATTAGTAGTACTCTTGAAGATAATAGACCTTCTTTCATTTCAGATCTTAGTAACCTTCCTAAAGAGCATGAAATTGACACTGAGGATTTAAAATGCAGCTCCAAAGAGACTTTGGCCATTCAAAGCCAGTGTGAACCAGAATTCAATGAACAAGGTAGAAACTTTAGAGAAATTATTGAGTTTTTCTGGGGTTACCTACACATGATGTAAAAGCCCAGGATATTAACATATAAAATATTATATAATTTTCATCTGTTAAATTTGATGTTTTTAAGTTTATTAGTGACAATATTTACAAAAGTATAAGCTAACAGAGGTATAATTCTGCACTGTTCCTACCACCAGAGTTCTTTATCCCCATCCCCTCCACTGCAGTGGTTCTCCCAAATTCACAAATGTGGGTTGACTTTTATTTCTACAACTGTCTCTATTTATATATACTCTCCCCTTTTCCCTATGGGTGCGCATTCTCTTAGTTTCTGAGTCACACCCACGCCGATTGCTATGTCTGAATGTCCTTCCTTTCTCCCCTCCTCTCTCTGGGTCCCGATGGAGTTGAGCTCTGAACTCTCTGGTCATCTTCCCCTAAACATTTCTCCCCCTCTGAAAGTATAGACCAAAACTACTTTTGGGGTGCAGAAAGTGTGAATTCTGGCTTCTATAATTGCTTCTCTGCTGTAATGGAAATTGGTAGGTGGAACTACGTCCCCCTCCAGTTTCTTTCCCTAGTGGGGTAGGGCTCTGGAGAGGTGAGGTCGTCTGCCCAGGAAGTCAGGATGGAATCATGATAGTGTTTGCAACTTGGTGGCTGAAAGGCAGTGAGATATTAAGCGGACAAAATGATGAGTGAACAGGAACCAAAGATTCCTAAATAAAGAAAATGAGAATTGATGTGGCCAGGTGGTGGTGCACCTGGTTGAGCGCACATGTTACAGTACGCAAGGACTCAGGTTTGAGCCTCCCGCCCCCACCTGCAGGGGAAAAGCTTCACAAGTGGTGAAGCAGGGCTGCAGGTGTCTTTCTGACTTTCCCTCTTCATAACCCTTCCCTCTCGATTTCTGGCTGTTTCTATCCATAAATAAAGATAAAAAAAAATTTAAATGAGATTTGAGATGAAGAAGCTAGGAAGTCTGTTTTAGATATATTTCCCATGGGCCCATGACTTTCATACTTTTGCTGGAGTTTCATAGCTGGCATGGCCATGCTCTGCTGGAGCTCTAAGTTCTTTGGGTTTGGCCTCAGTCACACACCCCTCTTACCCTAACCGTGTGCACATGCACCTCCTGAGGCTGTGGTGTTTCTGCAGACATTTTAGTTATAGTTGGTGATTTTTGTTAAGTTTGATAGTTGTAGATATTTGTTGTTTGGGGGAAGAGTCTGGTCTGGTTCCTGTTATTCCATGGCCATGCCTCTCCGAAGCCCTATTTGTTGTTTATTTTTATTTTTTTATTCTTTTGTTGTTGTTGCCCTTGTTGTTTTATCGTTGTAGTTATCGTTATTGATGATGTTGTCGTTGCTGGATAGAACAAAGAGAACTGGAGAGAGGAGGGGAAGAGAGAGGGGGAGAGAAAAATAGACACCTGCGGACCTGCTTCACCACCTATGAAGCGACTCCCCTGCAGGTGGGGAGCCGGGGCTCGAACCAGGATCCTTATGCCGGTCCTTGAGCTTTGCACCATGTGCGTTTAACCCGCTGCACTGCCGCCTGACTCCCCTGTTTATTTTTCTTATATGTCCTGTTCGCTACTGTCATTAACTTTATCATCAGTTTGATCTGTATCATCAAACATTTTTATAAAAGCTGAATAATGTATATAGAATTACAAATATTGAAGAAGACAATTGGAGGAAAAGCATTAATATTAAAACTGAAAATCTGATACTATTATAACTCAGTAAATATTTTTTTACTTTAACCTCGGACATAGTAGTCTTTATGATACTAATCATACTTTTGTGAATGTAACTTTTTTTTCAATCATTTTTTAAAATTTTCCCTTTTGTTGACCTTGTAATTATTATTGTTGTTGTTATTGATGTTGTCATTGTGATAGGACAGAGAGAAATGGAGAGAGGAGGAGAAGACAGAGAGGGGGAGAGAAAGACAGACACCTGCAGACCTGCTTCACCGCCTGTGAAGCGACTCTCCTGCAGGTGGGGAGCCCGGGGCTCGAACTCGGATCCTTCAGCCGGTCCTTGCGTTCTGCACCACGTGCGCTTTAACCCGCTGCGCTACCGCCCGACTCCCGTAAATGTAACTTTTTAACACCTCAAGTCTATCTTGTCATTATTGTTAATTTTCTATGAAATTTGAAATCTCAGAATCAACTTTTGTTTCAGTGTAATACCAAATTGTATTTTTTAAACAATGCTGATGATATTATTTAGTTACATTTATAATTAACTGGATTACCTTCACCACCGGTTTGGAAGTTTACTGCTTATATCTGTTAAACTGATACAACCAATTGATTATATTATATAAGTATGATTAAATGAGATCAAAATTCAAGCCCATTCTATCAGTACAGAACTCTGTTAGGCTACTAGACTCTGTAGTTGCTAAGGTGAAGAATTGCTTTCTTTTAATAGTATTTGCTTATCATCAAATTTAGGACAAAGATAAAATTAGCAGTATCTTTAAAATAATAATAAGAATTTCAAATAGTACTATCTTCAAATTATTGACAATATGAGCTATCAAAAAATAAGCATGATAAGCTATCAAAGTTAAAAGAACTATTAGACATAACTTTTAGACTTTATCTCATAGAGTGAACTTTGTAGTCTTTTGTTGCTGATAGTTTTTTAAAGAAATCACCACTAGTATAGTTAAGACACAATGTAATGAATTGTAATTATATATCTATATGCATATATATACACATATATAAGAATATTATTTTATATTCCAAATACATTTATTTTCATTGTGATGAAACATAACTGCTGCCTACAAAAACACTAGTATATTATCTCATGTTTATTTGTTATTATGATTTTGTCATTTTATATATTCTAGTAGAGTTAGATATGCCATTAGCTTCTCTGCACTCAATGACCCATGATTCTTCAGTAAATTCACTATGCAAAGGACTTCAGCCATTTCCATCTCCTTCTGTTGATAAAGTGTAAGTAAAGATTATGCCTAGAATTCAGATTGCAACTAAAAGCAAGAAATGTTTAACTAAATTTCTCCATATAAAGACAGTTTCCAAAATGCCTCTTAAAAAAATGATGACACCGAACAGTGTCTATAGTCAATACAGTAAATAGAGAAGATATGAACATATGTGTACTTGTGTACTTTGGGTACACAAGAAATCAAGTGTCATTGGTTGTGTCCAGTTGGAACTAGCTGATAAATGAGAAGGCTAGGCTCATACTTGTAGTATTTTGAATGTAAATACACTACAGTTTTAAAAATACTTGAGGTCTCTTATCCTATGGTTTTATCAGTGTTTCATTTTTATCAATAAAAGTGTTCTTAAAATACTTGATCTGGGGTAGATAGTATAATTGTTTTGCAAAGAGGTTCTCATGCCTGAGGCTCCGAAGTCCCAGCCTCAATGCCACACACCACAATAAGCCAGAACTAAGCAATATTCTGTTGGTTTTTTTCTTAAATGTAATTTCTGGAATTGGAACAATCTGCTAAGAACATTGTCATGGGAAATTTGTCAATGGCACATTCTTTGTTGGCATTTAGTGTGAATTTTCTGCCTCCTAACACCCCAAAACACACCTATCACTCTAGCAGGACTGAAGCACCTGAGCCGTACTTTAGTTCCTGTCACTTCCTAAGGCCTAGAAGACCAGCTACAGAAATGTCAGAATTTCTGTTGGTAAATTCACGTAGGGTGACCCAGTACTCCAGGAGGTGGCACAGCAAGCAGAGTGCTGGGTCTGCAGGCATGGGGTCCCAAGTCTGACTCTCAGTCCACATATACCAGAGTGATGCTCTGACTCTCTATCATTAATTACTGAACTGATTAATTAATTAGCTAATTGACTCAGGAAAGTAATTTTGTAAAGCTGTAGAAGTTACTGTTTTAGATGGTAAGTACAGAAACTTAGAAAATATTTTTATTTGAGGGGAAGGACTTGTAGAGTTGGTATTGGAACGATTTATAGTGGAGAGTGGGGAAGCCCACCCTGGCACCTCCTTGCCTCCCCCTCAGGGTGAACCTGGGAGTAGAGGTAGTAAGTTACAGACAAGCAGGAGCAATAGGTAACTACAAATTCACAAACTTTTGTAGGGCAGGAGAAATAGGCACTATATTTGAAATTTAGGCTTTGGAACTCTGCTTCAGTTTAAACATTTATAAAATAGAATCAATTTTTGTTTACTTTAGGGTATAAGCATCACTAGAAAAATATTTTCCTGGGAGCCAGCTAGTGACATACCTAGTTAAGCTGACACATTACAGTGCACAAGGACCCAGGTTCAAGCCCTAGTACCTGTAGGGGGAAAGCTTCACAAGTGGTGAAGAAGGGCTCCAAGTGTCTTTCTGTCTGTCTCCCTCTCTATCTCCCCTTCACTTCTCAATTTCACTCTGTCTCTATCTAATAATAAATAAAAATATTTTTAAAAGAAAAAATTTTCTTAAAACAAAATTTTGTTATCCAAGAACACAATAATATTAATACAAATAACTATAACTGTTTTCAGTACTTTGCCTGCTACTGAAGGGCCAGCTGACAAACTGTGTAAGGAGAGGCAGTTAGAAGATTGTGGGAGTTCTTTGAAGTCATCTTCGCTTACAGGTAAAGACTAATACGTTTTGATTGCTAGATGGCAAGTATATATGAAAAGGCACAACCAGTAGAAATGATCATTTTAATTATCATTTTAGTAGAATCGATCTCATAAAATGCTATTTTAAAATTAGAATTTCAAAATTGATAATCCTAATTTCATCCTAATGCTTACAGTGCAAGTAATGACATTAAGTATTGGTGCTACTTCACATTTGTCATACACTATGATTTGTCCCTCATTTTAGATTTTAAAAAATGAAGTAGAAAGCTCTATGCCACAATGATCTGAAATGATAGTTATCATAAAATCTCATCAATGGGGCTCTGAAAATGGCTCAAGGGACAGAGCATAGAATTTTCTTGCCTGAGACAATACATTTACCAGAGTAGAACTCTCTGGCCCCTCTCTCTTACTCATGAAATTAATAAATAAACTTTAAATCTCAATTTTCTTTTTTTTTAAGTCTCAATTTTCTAAAATCATCTGATTAGCTATTTCTCCTTGTTTAGGCTCATTGTAATGAATTAAAGTTTTTTTAAATTTCCTCATTGGGGGATTAATGGTTTACAGTTGACAATAAAATACAATAGTTTGTACACACATAACATTTCCTAGTTTATGAATTTCAAGTTTTTAAAAAATATCTATTTTTAAAAAATATTTATTTATTTATTCCCTTTTGTTGCCCTTGATGTTTTATTGTTGTTGTTATTGATGTCATAGTTATTGGCTAAGACAGAGAGAAATGGAGAGAGGAGGGGAAGACAGAGAGGGGGAGAGAAAGACAGACACCTGCAGACCTGCTTCACCGCCTGTGAAGCAACTCCCCTGTAGGTGGGGAGCCGGGGCTCGAACCGGGATCCTTACGGCGGTCCTTGCACTTCACACCATGTACACTTAACCCACGGTGCTAATGACTGACTCCCGAATTTCAAGTTTTTGGCTTAATAAATATTCCATTATTCTTGAGTGTTCTGAATATATTGATTTAGTAATCACGAAGTGGTCAAAGTAATTATTCCATCTCATACTAAATTTAGAATAATTTTAGTTTCTTTACAAGTCTAAAGATATAAAAATGTATTTTATGAGAATTTTCCATTGTGGTTCTGTTCATTATTTTGTTTTGTTTTGAATCTCTTTTATCCTGTGGATTCTTGTTGTTTTGTTTGTTTGTTTGTTTGTTTGCTTTTTGGTGTGCTGATTTTTAAGTGCCAATAACTGAGGAGCCCCATAGGCAGTATTCAGTTACCGATTTGAAAAAGATGATGTCTGTTGAAGAAGAAACCCTTCAGGTTAATCCTATAAACACAGAATGCTGGAAGCAAGAAGGATTAAACATGACAGTGACAGACACTTTGGAACAGTGCAGTACACACTTGTGTCATGATCTGTCTTCCGATGAGACTGTCAATAAAAGGGAGATATGTTTGCCTATAGAGGAATTTCAACTAGCCTGTAAGTACATTATGGTAAATACCACCTACATGAACATTTTCTGGCATGAGAAAATGTGTGGTACTGATTTTCTTTTATTATTATTATCTTTATTGGGTAGCAACAGCCAGAAATCAAGAGGGAAGGAAATGACAGAGAGGGAGAGAGTCAGAGAGACACCTGCAGCCCTGCTTTACCATTTGCAGAGCTTTCCCTCCTGCAAGTGGAGACCCGGGTCTTGAGTCCAGGACTTTGTATATTGTAACATGTGTGCCCAACCAGGCACACCAGCACCCGGCCCCTGTGATACTGATTTTCTACTGGTGATTGGGAAAATGTAACTAAATTCTAGCATTCACTATCACCTCTTTTTTATTCTTAGCTTATTCATTATTGGATAGAGATAGAGAGAAATTAAGAGGGGAGGAGGAGATAAGAGAGGGAAAGGGACAGAGAGACACCTGCAGCCCTGCTTCACAGCTTATAAAACTTTCCTCCTACAAGTGAGGCCCAGGGTCTTGAACGCAGGTCCTTACACACTGTAATGTGTGAGCTTACCCAGATGTGCCACTGCCTGGACCCGCCAATCAATTTTATAGTTTCAGCTTTAAATTTTCTATACATTTTCTTTTTCTTTTTTAAATATGGAATGCTTCATGAATGTGCGTGTCGTCCTTGTATGGGGGCCACACTAATCGTCTCTGTGTTGTTCCAATTTTAGCATATGTGCTGCTGAAGTGAGCACTCTAGCTATTTGCTTAACAGGAAACAATATTGTGTGGTGCATCTATACAATGGACACTATTCAACAGTATAAGACTGGGCACACGCCCTCACCCATGTGTCCCGGGGCCCCCCCTCCCCAGAGCCCTACCCCACTAGGGACAGACAGAGGCAGGCTGGGGGTGTGGATCCACCTGCCAACACCCATGTTCCGCAGAGAAGCAACGACAGAAGCCAGAACTCCCACCTTCTGCATCCCACAGTGACCCTGGGTCCATATTCCCAGAAAAAAACGTAGAATAATAGGAAAGCTTCCAAAGGAGGGGATGGGTGGCGGAACAAACTCTGGTGGTAGGAACTGTAACCCTCTTATCCTACAACCTTGTCAGTCATTATTAAATAATAAAAAATAACTATTGATACATGCAACATGAGAGGCTCTTAAATATAACATGTCATATGATAAACAGATCATCTTGATAAAATCAAGATGAAAGAGGATATGTACTGTATGATTTCACTTAAGTACAGTTCTAGAAAAGGGATGTAGTGAGATGCTTATTTCTGTTAGTGTTTCCTAGTCCACAGTGTTAGTTGGTTGAGATAAAGCTCTTGGCAGAAAGCAACCAACTTATTTGTAGTGAAAGTACTAGAAGAGAAGAGATAATGAAGCAGACGAGATTATATTTAAAAACACTATCAGAGGGACCAGGTGATGTCACACCTGGCTGAGCACACATGCTACTGTGCACAAGGAAGGACCCGGGTTTGAGCCCCGGCTCCCCACCTGCAGCAGGGATGTTTCACAAGCAGTGAAGCAGGTCTGCAGGCATCTATCTTTCTCTCTCCCTTTCTATTTCCCTTCCCCCTCTTGATTTCTCTGTCCTATCAAATAAAAACAGAAAGAAAAAGAGGGGGGAATACTGTCAGGAAGCTTTAGTCTACATAACCAAGAAGTTTAAAGAATCCAAAATTGGATAAGCATACATAAATTTACAATATATACATTATAGGGAGTTGTTGAAAGACAAAGAGAAATTGTGAATCAGGAAAAAACAACTCATCCTTATAGAGGAGTATTGCTGCGATTAACAGCTAGTTTTTCATGTGAAATAATGAAAGTCAGATGTTAGTGAAATAACAGATCAATGTGCTGAATGGAATCACTATCAACCATAATCAGATGTAAAATATATGCATTCCCAAATAAAAATATTATCCAAAAATACTAATGAAATATCTTTCTGGTCTGGGCCTTACATGCACTGTAAACATATGAACTAGATGAAAAAGTATTGTTACCTGGGATTGTATATATTTAATTTGGATTATTCTATTCTTTTTTAAAAAGATTTTATTTATTTATTAATGAGAAAGATGGGAGGAGAGAGAAAGAACCAGACATCACTCTGGCACATGTGCTGCCAGGGATCAAACTCAGGACCTCATGCTTGAGAGTCCAAAGCTTTATCACTGCACCACCTCCCGGACCATGGATTATTCTATTCTGCAAAGAACTTCAAAATATAATGATAGAAATAGTTTAGAGAACTCATTCAAACTTTGAAGAACTCTATCTTGGATATGTACTCAAGGTTGAAACAAGAGCTCTCCATCTCATAAATAATGTCACTTTCATCAGAGAATTTCAGTTGCTGGTGCCATCAGCAGCACATTTGCCTGAAGCCTCACATAAACAGTTTGTGACTAAAAGTCAACATCAGATTGCATCATCACTGGGATGGGGAGATAACAGAGTGGTTATGCAAAAAGCTTTTCATGCTTAAGGCACCAAAGGTCCCAGGTTCAATTGCAAGCACCATTATAAGGCAGAACTGAGCTGTGGTCTGGTGAAACTATTAATTTATTCATTCATTCATCATGATTCAGTCATCATTTTTGTTACCCTATTACTGTTGTCTAGCCACTTGTTAACTTTTGTAAATGACTAATTGTTAGGGAATGTTCTGTTTACATCAACATGGACACAAACTGGCACTATTTTTTGTTTGTTTTACTGGAAAGCTAAAGTTTGAGTATTTAATAATATCTAGTAATCGCTTTCCAACCATAGAAAATCTCCCTTTGTTACCAAAAAGATTACTCATATGGATTTATTTGTTATAAAATTCTAAGATGGCAAAATGTCTTTAAGTACCTTTTGTTATTTGTATGCCCGCCATTATAGTAAATGGAACTTAATTAATCTGAATTATAACTGCTTAAATCTGTATGGCTTTAAACCCAGTTTGTGCAACAGTTAATAAATTTAGATCTTAAAGAAATCAGGAGTGTTCAGGTCCTGGAACATAGTGATGGAGAAGGATCTCGGTGAGGAGTTGGAGTGTTATACAGAAAACTGAGAAATGTTACACACATACCAACGACTGTATTTTACTCTCAACTATAAGCCATTAATACCTCCAATAAAGAAAAAAAGAGTTATTATACATACTACATATATATTTGATACAGTCCTTTTTCTAGTATATTCTGCTTATCAATAGCTTGCTTGGCATGGATGTTTTAACCCTTTGAATAATTGTTGCCACAAAAACTGTGACATATTAAGTACCTATTGACAATAGGCTTTTCTGGAATTCCTTCTTTGCATGGTACCAAACTCCTATAGTATGAAAAATAAATGATGAATGTTTATTCTTTTAAAAATACTTCATTCGGGAGTCGGGCGGTGGCGCAGCGGGTTAAACGCACGTGGCGCAAAGCGCAGGGACCCGCGTAAGGATCCCAGTTCGAGCCCCCGGCTCCCCACCTGCAGGGGAGTCGCTTCACGGGCGGTGAAGCAGGTCTGCAGGTGTCTGTCTTTCTCTCCCCCTCTCTCTCTGTCTTCCCCTCCTCTCTCCATTTCTCTCTGTCCTATCCAATAACAAAAGCAAGGTCAACAATGGCAATAATAACCGCAACGAGGCTGCAACAACTAGGGCAACAAAAAGGGGAAAAAATGGCCTCCAGGAGCGGTGGATTCATGGTGCAGGCACCGAGCCCAGCAATAACCCTGGAGGGAAAAAAAAAAAAACTTCATTCGTACCTATAGCTGACTATTCCAGCAGTAAACCAAGCACTCCTAAAGTGTGCCAGATGGTAGCTCTCCTGGTGTGGCACCTACTGCACCACGCATGGGGCTTGGGTTAACCACACAGCAGCATGTAGGGGAACCACGCTTAGCAGTGCCCTGCTGTCTTGCCTTCTCTGTCTCTCTCTACCATAATTCATATAGAGAACATTTATAGTATTCCAGCAATTACTACCATCTAATCGTAGATAGTCTAATTATCTATAGTCAAGGACAAGTACTACTTGAAAATAATAACAGTCTAGTTTGTATATTTTATCCCTTTATTTTTTGACCAAGTATATAAAGCGTATATACTTAGTATCCCAAGATATGGTCCTGAATTTATATCTGAATTTCTGAGATCATGTCTAAAGTTCTATCTGAAGCTTCTGAAATCACATCTGGCTCTACTGGAGCTTTGTACCCATACTGTTCCCCTGCTCCAGGCAGACTGTTTTTCTTCAGATGTAGGCTAAAGGTCAGGCAGGAGAAGTGCCGCTGCACGGGTACACCTCTCGCAAAGTGTCCCCTCTGCATGGTGCTCCCGTGTGATGCCTGGGGACTTGAGCCCAGGTTCTTACACATGGTGAAGTGTGCACTCTACTGTGTGGGCAGTCTGCCTGCTCCCTGAAAAAAATGTAATTAAAAAGCATTCCTATGGATTAGATTATATAATAAAAACCTACAACTAAAAGTTAACATCCTAGTAGAAGACTCACTTAGCCATGGAAGTCATTTGAATATTTTAATTTTCTATTTTCAGCATGTCCAGATCATAAAGATCGTTCCTCACCAATTTTACTTATTAATGAGAAATTCACAAATGCTCATTCATCACTTCCACAGAAGAGTCTAGATCTGGCAAAAGAAGTACCAAACCCATGTTTGTCTGATGATTATGCCTCTGTTAGAACATCAACAAAAGATGAAAAAACAAAAAATGATCTAGAACCAGCTCAAAAAATAAACGAAGACAAAGAAAATAAAGATTGCTTGGGATCTGGTTGCACAATACCATCTACTGAATCATGTTCCTCTTCAAAAATTGGAAGAGCACCATTTAAACATAATGAAAAATGGGATAGTGACTTGGACCTTTTGAGTCATTTTATAATGATGCGAAAAAAATATAAGCCTTGTACTTCAGAGACTGAGGTCACAGACACTGATGAAAAAAATGGTAGGTGATTCAGTAATAATGTGGCATAGGTCTGATAACATCAAGGATTGTTTGCATATAGAATTATTAAAGAGGTTAAGGAGGAGGGCTGGCAGGCAAGATAGCTCACTGGGACAGTGGACTGTTTTGCCATGTGAGACCAAGGCTGAAGCCTATGCCCCACTGCAGCAAAGAAAGCTTCCATGCTGTGTTGTTGTGGTGGTCTGGTGTCGGGCTGCACCGTGGAGAAGAAAGTGGACGTCCAGAGCAAAGGGGTACACAAATCTTTATTATAGGATGGGAGAGGGGGTTGGTTCAGACCACGTGGAGCCAGCCGGCAATGGCCGTCCCCACTACCTGACCATAGGGGGAGAGCAGGGGAGACCTCAGAGAGAGAGAGCTGAGAGCCCAGAGGGGGGGGGAGGGGGCTTTTTATTGGGCGACAACCAGGGGTGATGTGTAGGGCCAGGATTGGTTGAAGGGGGCACTCTAGGATTTTGCGGGGCATAGAAAAACCTGGGGGCGGAGACCGCATCAGAATAACTCCTCAGCAACAATGCTGTGGTCTCTTTCTCTCTCCGTCTCTCTGCATCTCTGATCTTAAAAAACAAAGAAATGTGTATTCTGACTGGTAGTGGCTAGTTATTGTTAGGGAAATACTAGAAACAACTTCTTTTTCAATTTTATTTTATTACATGTCTGATTGTTAAAAAATAGCTATGGAAATAAATTTTGAATTTAATTTTAATATTTGGTTTGTCCTGGACTATGAACAGAATGCCTTTTACATTTCACACTGGCATAATGTTACTTCATACCTTTCTAAATGACCTTTACCAGGCTATGGATTTTTTTCCTCTGCCAGGGTTCCAAATACATCACACCTGGCAGCATAAACTTATTTTTTTGTTTGTTTGTTTATTGTCTTTTCCCCTTTTTTATTTGCTAGGACAGCAAAATATTGGGTTGGAGATAGAGAGAAAAAGAAAAATGCCTACATACTTGCTTCACTGCAAACTTCATGAAGTTTTCCCCATAGATGGGACCAGGGGGTCTGACCCAGGCTCTTGCACATGGCAGCATGTGTACTCAACCCAGAGCGCCAGCACCCAGCCCCCTTCTTCGCTTCTTAACATCAGACATCTTTCCCAAGCAGCAGCAGCCCCACCATGGCAATCCCATGCCAGTCTGGCAGAGCGTAGGGCTGAGTAGTAATTCTTCCCAGTTCTGGTGTTTGTTAACTAGATCATTTGTCTCTCAAACTAAGCTCCTTGCCCTAAGTTAGTATTACTAGTAATAAACATAATATATTGTATATATTTAATTTATTTTATAGTTGACTTACCAGCAAGAAAGTCACAACTTACAGACTCACTCTAAGATTTCAATAGTTAATAATGTTTAGTCATAATTATTCTAATTACTTATAGTCAAATAAAAGTATTGCTTGAACATAATAACAATCTATATTAAAATATTTACATATTTATTTTGTATAGATACACAAAGAAATTGGGAGAGAAGAGGGAGATAGAGGGGGAGAGAGGGACACATGCAGCACAGCCTCACCATTTGTGAAGCTTCTTTCTTGCAGGTAGGGACTAGGGGCTTGAACCCTGGACATTGTGCATGGTAACATGTGCTCTCAACCAGGTGTTCCACTTCCTGGCCTCTGTGACAATCTAGTTTAGATATTTTATTCCTTTATTTTTTACCAAGTACATAGAAATCTCATATATTAAAGTGTTCCAATATGATAAAATGTTTCTAAAACTATATTGTAATCATATTAACAGATAGCAAGGCTATCTGTTACTATAACTAATTATGAATAAATTTAGTATATATTTTTCAGTCTTCTGCAGTGCTTAGGGAATTTACACTTCCTACAAAATGTAGGGGAAAAAAGCTAACATTATTGAGCACTGTATGCTGGGTGCTAAATTACATATTGGGAATATTCTAGTGCTGATCTGGTTAGCTCCAAGTGCAATAAGAGTAGGCCAGGTCATTTCAATACAGTGTGGTGCAGGAAAATGGTCCATAGAGCCCTAAGGAGACAAAAGGGAAGGTACTCTGCTGGCTGAATTACTTGTATACAGCTTTTTTTATATGAACAGAATATACCTTTTAAGTTTATAAAAAGGAAACACTGACAAAAACCATAGAGTTTTTGTCAAAGAAGAATGTTAATGATTGTGAGCATGTTAAAATGAAGCATGTAAAGTATATTGGTTTCTCCTAAACAATGCAAATTACTGTTCTGAACAGAAATTCGAGATAAAGAACAGACTTTGACTGTACAGGAAGATAATCCTGATGTTTGTACTAATAAAACCCCAGAGAAAATCAGTCATGAAAGACTTGAAGACAATGTCATTGAGATTCAAGCATCAGGTATGTCATATGCATTCAGGATGCATTCAGTTAAGTACATTTGCGAGCCCTTTCTTGGTCATCTCAAATACCTCATTTCCATATAATGTTGTTGGCTTGTGGGAGATATACACTCATATATTCTCACTCTTTCAATTTATTTCCAAACCTGGAGTGCCCTTAGTCACTGATCTGCCACTCTCTATTGCTCTAGTCCATTATAATTTCTCCCTTATTGTGTTTATCAGGCAGCAATAAGGTGAAACTCCTCAGACTCTTGTGCTTAGTCTGGAAATGGTGACTCTCTCTAGTCTCTCACTTACTATCAGGGCACTAAAACCACCTGCTGATTCCTCTGTATATTAATATTGTTCATTCTGTTGTAAATAGTACTCTGACTACTAAAGCACAGCCTTTAGATGATTATGCAAGCCTTTAAATACTGATATTCCAATGGAAACTAAAAACAATATGTCATTGTTATCAATTAGCTTGACTTGGCTTAGAGTTGTGAGCTATGAGTCAAGGGAAAAGAACAAACATTATGTGAGGGTGGGGATAAATAGCACAATGGTTATGCAGAGACTCTCATTCCTGAGGGTCCAAAGTCCCAGGTTCAATCCCCCATACCACCATCAGCACTGAACAGTGCTCTGGTTAAAAAAAAAAAAGTAAAAAGTAAAAAAGATTATATGATTCCTTTTATTTGACTCTATACATCCATATCAAGTTAGTTACTGAATAAATCTTTTGTAATATGCAAGATATTGATAAGACTACACTGACTTTATAGAGGTTGGTTTTACTGGTTTATTTAAAATAAATATCATAAAATAAAGACCTATGTAGCTTCATTATTTTTTAACTCAGAAAAGAATTTGAATTGAGTCCAGGTCTTCATGAATTAGCATGATTAATTAGTTTGCCTAAAAGAGCATAGTATCCTTAACAAAACATTGCCTTCAATACGTTTGTTTTTGCAGACAGCCAGTGCCAAGCATACTGTCTCCTAGAAGCAGCAGCTTCTCCTGTTCTAAAAGAGCTTACACGCCATTGTACTCTGCCAACTGCTGACTGGAATTTTGCCACAGTTATTTTTGACCAGACAAGGTTCCTCTTAAAGGAACAAGAAAAAGTAGTAAGTGATGGCATTCACTTAGGTGAGTACAAATAAAAGTTACAGTATCGAAAAGGACATAAATCTATGTATTATTGTATCAAAGTATTAAAAATTAATATATAAATCCAGAAGTTAAGTCATGGATGGAGTCAGAACTATGACTCAACATACAGTGTCCACAGGCCAATACTAGAGAAAAGGCAGGAAATGTCATCTGATGTTGCTTCTCAGTAAAGCTCCTGATTTAGTTGCTATTGCCATACTCATATTGCTGAAATCAAATTCCCCCTATTGTTGTTATCATCTGATTCCCTAGTCCGCTTCCAAAAGGAGAGGGTGTCTAAAACAGATTAAAGTTAACCCTGGTCCTTTACTTCTGGCAAGATGAAGTAACAGGCTGGATTTGTATTTTTGCTAGGAGTGACCCCCCCCCCCCAACAAAGACAAAGACAAAAATAACAAAAATAGTTTAACAGCCTGACATCAGGGACTTCAGGACAGTGACTCCTGAGAGTTGGGGGAAAGTGAAGCTCTCCCACCCCTCATCTTGCTGCCTTGAGAGAGTTGGCAGCCCATGGCACATGGAGAGGTAACAGAATCAGGGCCTGGTACACATTTCGAGTTAAAGAGCTGATCTCTAAGAGAACAGCTAACAGAAGACAACATCAGAGAGAAGATAGCTTTACACAGAGAGTTCTGAAGAGCAGTATTCAACAGAATGCCCATCAGAGTATAGTTGAGGAGACTACCTTCTTCTAGCGTTTGCCCTTCTTCCTTAGCCAGTCAACAGCGTCAGGTTGAAAGCTGTCAGGAGCTGCTTGTCGCTGGCTTTGAAAGTGACTGGGATCCATGTGGATTCAGTCGGCTAGGAAGGATTGTCAGTTTCCCCAATGAATGGGGACTCACGGGATGCACCACGAGAAGGTCGATCCAATGCATCCCAGGAGACTACCTGAGGTTGGGGGAATCAAACCATCTGAAAGGACTAGAAGAAAAAGAACTTTGCATTCACATAGTGCAAGGAGTAATACCCATTCTCACTGGCTAGAATACAAAAACCAGACTCAAAATTCATAGGACAGTGATGTTGAGTAAAGTATGTAGGGGAGTTTGGCCTCCGTAGTGAGGAATAATCCTCAAACTAAGCTTTGTTCTAGATCTGCTGCCTAACACATAAAAGCAAGATACAAAGGACTAGACCGTTTCCAGAAAACACAACCACGGCACAGAGCAAATCTCAAGAGGATTTATATAAATACAAAAACACCCAGTACCCACAGAGTGAAACCCACAATGACTGGCATCCAGCTGAAGATCTTCAAATGTAAAACAACAGAAAAACACAAAACATGCTGAGAATAACCAACCAAACCAACTCAGAATTGGCAGTGATGTTAGCGTTATCAGGCGAGACCCACTGAAATGTACCGTAACTGAGTTCCATGGATTCAATAAGTCAGTGAGATAAAATATAGCTAGGCCAAACATCTAGATACTAAACTACAATGTGTGCGCTTTAATAGTAGATTAGATATTGCAGAAGAAATAATGGACTAACATAAAGACAAAATAGAAACTACCCAAAACACAGCACAGGTAGATTTTAAAAAATTAAAGAAAGAAAACATCATCAATAAGCTATAAAACAATTTCAAATAGCCTTTTGCCTCAAAAACGAGGAAAAAAGTAGAAATGGAAAAATATGTACTTGAAGAAAGACTGAAAACTTTCAGAATGTAGAAAGTGATAGGCTCATATCTAAGAAATCTAGTAATCCCTAAGCATGGAAAGTAGAAAAAAGTCACACCCAAGGACATCTTAGTCAGATTGCTCCAAACTAGTAGTAAAAATAAAATTCAAGGGGGGAGGGGAAGGAGAGAGAGAGAGAATAAAATTGGAGCGTTCAGAGTAAGTAAAACCTTACCCAGCACTGTATATCCCAGAGATGAGCGGTGTCCTGCGTTCTATGATTAGTTCCTTTCAAAAATCCTGAAGTCATTCACCTAGTATTCTACACTAGTTAAAATGTACTACAAAAGCAAAAGTAAAATAAAGACATTTACAGACAAAAATTGAGAGAATTCATCCTCCACAGGCCTATACAAGAAGAGATATTTAAACACATCTGGAGCACTGGCAAGACAGGTTATCTATAAGGATGCCTGCTGTGCCGGCACAGGACCCAGACTCAAACTCAGTCCCCACTGCACTGGGGAAGCTGTGGTTCTTTCATGTCTTCTCCTCTCTCTGTCTCTCTGTCTTTCTGTCCCTCTCATTTCTATCTGGAAAAACAGTCTGGAGCAAGAGAGCTTGGTGATGAACAAAGAACAAACAAATCTTCATAAATTCAAAAGAAAAATGATGCGAAACCTAGTTTCTCTGCCCTATTCTCACTCCGTCTAAATCTTGATTGACTTGGACCTAGAATCCCTCCTGTAGGCTGTATACAAACCACCTATAACTGCTTCTCTTATAGCCTCCTTATTCTCAATGGCTACAAATTATTTTCATCCATTAACAGAAGTTTTCAAACATTTCAGTAGAACTATTTTTCCAACTAAATATGTCATAGGATTCTAATATATAAAATGGAGACGAGGGTGGGGCTAGGTAGCATAATGGTTAGGCAAAAAGATTCTCATGCCCGAGGGTCCAAAATCTCAGGTTCAATCCCCACATCACCATTAGCCAGAGCTGAGCAGTGCTCTGGTAAAAAAAAAATAATGATAATAAAATAATAATAATAAAACAGAGGAAAGTAGAGCTTTTCTGGTTAAATTGGGGCAACAGGTCTACTTCCTTTCTTCTTGGTGTCATTTTTACAAAGAAAACTCTGGGGAGAGGGGTTGGGCGGTGGCACAGCAGGTTAAGTGCACCTTGGCGCAAGGACCAGCACAAGAACCCCAGTTCCAGCCCCCGGCTCCCCACCTACAGGGGGTCACTTCACAAGAGGTGAAGTAGGTCTGCAGGTATCTGTCTTTCTCTCCCCCTCTCTGTCTACTCCTCTCTCAATTTCTCTCTGTCCTATCCAACAACAACGACAACAATAGCAATGACGATAAAAAATGAGGACAACAAAGGGGGAAAAAAGTAGGCTCCAGGAGCAGTGGATTCGCAGTGCAGGCACTGAGTCCCAGTGATAACCCTGGAGACAAAAAAAGAAAACTCTGGAACACTAAGTTTCAATTTTGAAATGATTTATTTATGGGTGTATGTGTTAAAGAGGGAGGGAGAGAGAATCAGAGCACCCTTAGTCATGTGGTAATTGAACAGAGACTATACCTAGGACTTCTGGGACCTCATCATGCAAGTCCTGTGCTCAGACACTTAACGACCTCACTGATCTTATGTGGAACACATTACCTAGACCAGTGGCCTGCCTCTATGACTGTGTCTTTTGTTTGAGTCACATTTTTGGACAAACATTCCTAGGTACCTATCTATATCTGAACTAGTTGCCAAGTTATGAGTCTGATTTTCTTTTTGTTTCAAAACTAGAAATAAATTCATACATTTTCCACAAGAGTAGAAGTTAAATACTCTTTGGAAGCTATGAGAGTATGAACTCAGTATAGTCGTTTGGGTTTGCATGCCAACACTACCCTTTAGTCAAGAAATGACCTTGGAGAATTGCCTCATTGAAACTCCTTCTTCAGGGCCCAAGTGGTGGCTGACCTGGCAGAGTACAACTCTGTCATGCGAGAGGACCTGGGTTCAAGTCTTTGATACCCTCTTGCAGGGAAGAAGCTTCTCTAGAGACGGAGCTGTGCTGCAGGTCTCTCTCCCCTCCCCTTCCCTTCACTCTCCTACTCTCTTCTCTTCCATTCTCTCTCTCTCTCTCTCTCTCTCTCTCTCGCTCTCCAAAAGTGGCCTCCAGGAACACAAGAGTCATGAAGGTACTGACTGTGAGCTCCAGCAAAAATCCTGGTGGCAAAAAACAGAACACTATGTCTTCATAAGATGAAGATTATAATAAATCTAATAGGGTTATTGTTACAAATCCATTGAAATAACCAGCTTATCTACAGCCTGATACATAGTAACTTCACAATAGTAAGTGCTACTATTATTGTTTAGCGTTCTGATACATATTCTTAAACTCTGATGTATATCTATGGTTTTAAGTATATGTTTACTTAGGTACAAATGATGAAAGAGAAATAACATTCAAGAATGCTGCTCTCTTACACCTTCTGGTAACAATCAGAGATATACTTTTAACATGTAGCTTGGATACAGCATTAGGTTGGTAGAAAATTTTACTTTCCTTTTTTCCTTTTGAAATATATATGGAATGATTCTTACGTCTCTTAAAAGAATGCACCTTATAACAAGTTCTATACTTTTATTTCATTTCCACATGAAGCATCTATTTTACTGTAAATAGAATATATATTTTATTCTGCTTTTATTCATTAAAAATGTCCTGAGGCAGGAGTAAGGTAACCAACATAGTAGACCATACACATTATCATGTGCTGGGCCCAATGTGAGCCACCAACACCACATGGTAACACTAGCAGAAGTTTTCACCACATGGAAACTTCATGAGTGGTGGAATGGTCCCCTCTCCCTCCCTCTCTCGTAGGGAGGGAAGAGGGAGAGGGAGAGAGAGAGAAGGAGAGAAGGAGAGAGAGAGAGAGAGAGAGAGAAGGAGAGAAGGAGAGAGAGAGAGAGAAGGAGAGAAGGAGAGAGAGAGAAGGAGATATCTGGGAGCTGTGGAATTATTTTGGCACAGAGCCAGAGCAATAACATGATAGAAAAAACTCTTTAACAACTATCATTATGTAGAAAATACACAGAGCTTCTTTATTTTCAAGACAAGCCTTACCATTTTGTCATGTATGTTTTAGATCCTCACTGAGTATTTGTGGCTTTCAATCTTTGTGGAGTAGAATATATCTAAATTATAAGTAGTAAGGTCTTTCTCACTTTTGTTGTTTCTGGCCACCAGGGATTTCTGAGGCTTCATGCCAATACTCAGTCACTAATCATCACTCCTAGTGAACTCTGGTTTTTTTTTCCAGATAAAGAGTGAGGGAGGCACAGAGAGAAGGAAAGATGGGCACCGCAGCAACCCTTTGCTGCTGGCAGTTTCCCTCTGTGTGGCACTCCCAGGTAGTGGCCCAGGGATGAGTCCTGTGCGTGTCAAGCATGAAATCTGCTGAGTGCACATGTTCCAATGTGCAAGGACCTGGGTTCCAGGCCCCAACCCCCAGCCCCCACCTACAGGAGGAAAGCTTTGCAAGTGGTGAAGCAGTGTTGCAAGTGTCTTCCTGTCTCTCTTCCTCTCTATCTCCCCTCCCCTTTCGATTTCTTAATCGTCTCTATTATTTCCTTTCTTTGTTTTCTTTTGTTTTTTACCATGGAATTTCTCAAAGAACAAAAAGTACACGCGTTTTTCCTTTTTGTTTTAACCAGGTTATTTGTCAAATGCAAGAGATACCTACAAAAATACTTTGGGCTCTTATTTGGATGTTATTTGGAGACAGCTAGAGGTCATACAGTTTATTAGGAGTGAAAAACCTGAAACCAATTACAAGATACAAGAATTGCAACATCAGATACTTAAGTGGATGCAAACTGAACAGCAAACTAAGGTGAAATGTTAGAATAAAACTGATAAAAGTAATCAAATTAAATAAAAATTGCATGTAAGATCAATATTTGTGTTTAACTGAAATTACTATAGCCCAAGCTACCAAGCTATTTGGCTATTGACAATGTCCCTTTTTATTTTAGAAATTTATTTATTTATTTATTTTAATTTTTTGTATTATCTTTATTTATTGGATAGAGACAGCCAGAAATCGAGAGAGGTAGGGGAGATAGAGAGAGAGAGAGACAGAGAGACACCTGCAGCCTTGCTTTACCACTTGTGAAGCGTTCCCCCTGCAGGTGGGAACCAAGGGCTTGAACCTGGGTCCTTGCTCACTCTAATGTGAGCACTTAACCAGGTGCGCCACCACCCAGCCCCGACTGTGTCTCTCTTAACAGAACCAGATCCAGAGAAAGGACGGCTTGCATCATCATGCTGATGTCTAACAGTTCAAGTCTCTTGGAAATTATCGGAAATGGTTTTCTATGATTGGTTCTCTAATTTGTGGAAATTCTTCCTGGTATTTTCAATACCTCATAGCAGAACTATAGTGATTTAGCATTGTGTCAGAATCTCTCAGGATTCTACCAATAAAACACTTAGCTTATACCTTAGCTTATAATGGCAACTTTGCCCACCCTGACACAAGCAGATGAAGGTGTATAATGAATATTCATAGTATAATGAATATCTAAGAGTAAATAATTTTTAAAAGAAACCTTACTAAGCAGAAAAGCATTTCAAATGGTTTAACTAAATCCATATACTTAGTTTGGCTTTTTTTCTTCAATGTCTGCTCTATCACTTTATAACCTAGTCCCCTACTTTATGATTACTTGGGCACTGGTTTAAGCCATTAAAATAAGTTAAACCAGTGAGTAAGAAATCTAAAATTGAAAATGATTTGTTGTCCCCACTCCCACCCTACCCCCTATACACCTCCTCAAAACTGTAATGATAATCAGGAAAATATAGCAGTAAATCATTGTTTTTCCCCAGTAAATTCAATTAACCTGCCTGGTTAATTTCACATGTTACAATGCACAAGGACCCAGGTTGGAGCCCCTGGTCCCCACCTGCAGGGGGAAAGCTCCCCGAGTGGTGGAGCAGGGCTGCAGGTGTCTCTCTGTCTCTCTCCCTCTCTACCTCCCCCTTCCCTCTCAATTTCTGGCTGTCTCTATCCAATAAATAAATAAATACTTACTTATTTATTTAAATATTTATTTATAGAAGAATTTAAAAATAAAAAATAGGACTATAGTTACAAACTTGCCTGGTTATGTTTAACACTAACAATACAGAAAGAGACAATTATATATATATGGAATTACATATGAGAATATTTGAAAAGTACCTCATCCTAAAATAAGATATTTATTGATAATTAGCTTCAAATATCATTGAGATTCTGTTGTACCAAAGTTTATACCTTTGAGACTAAGAATTAATACATTTTACTTTGTAAAAGCATACACCTTTTATTTTATAATCATGTTACTAGTTTCATGTGATCAGTTAAGTTTGTTATTTTGTCACTGTAGCAAGGCTGTGAAAAAATAATCATTAGATTATATATTAAATTCTTATTTTCAATCAGGTACTGATTATAATAAGGATGGACTCAGATATTGAAGAACATTTGCTCATTAAAATCCTTAACCAAATGGGAGGTAAGGGTTTTTACACTATGTTTAATTTAATAGAAAGTCCTTGAATGTATAAAAAAGTATTGATACAATGAAATTTTTATGTTAAAATATAATTGATATACCATGAAATTCACACTTAAAGTAGAATCTTACCAATTTTTTAATCAGTCTGAAATGTAAGTCTTCAAAATAAATACACTACAATATATTCCTATGACTATGTACTCATGGAACATTAGAAGTTATGAGTATATAATAGTATATGTATTACTATTACTGCAATTAGTAATAGTAGCCATGATCACTATTACCTTTTCTTGATTGCCTGCTGGTTGTTAGATAACATTGCTAATTATAATAACTGTACAAATAAGTTTTCTCGGCTCAATTTTGCAAAGAAAGGAAGTTCCTGAGGGCCACGTGGTGTGTCAGATCTCACGATTAGTAGAGGAGGAGCTCTGACCTGGAGGCTGCCATGCTCCGTCTCACCTCCATCTCCCATGTGGCCGTCAGCTAGCCTGGCCTGAGCACCACGCCCACCCGTCAGTGCTGTGCACCTGGCCCATGTTCCTCTCCTCGGTATCATCAACTGTACTGCCATTACCCTAGGTGTCATTCATGTGAATTTTGAAAATATCTTAGATTTTTAAAATTTATTTATTTCACATTAAACAAAGAGAATTCCACATTGACAGAAAGGGAGATGCAAAATGAGAACAGAATACTATGCAATATTGGGGCTCAGATGAGAAGCCTCAGACATACAAGTCCTGTCCGCTATCAACTGAGCTATCTCCCCTGCCAAAGTCAACATGAAATTGTTCAGCATGTACTTTGTCACAGCACACCTTTGTGACACTGGACAAAAACACCAGCAGAATGACGAAATTAACTAAAATCAGCTATCTTGATTGTAGTGGTACGTACACAAATAAGCCAATGGTGGTTACAGAGTTTGATGAAATTTAATGTATTTTGTTTAGACAAAGGTAAGAAGTTTAACTTTAACTAAGAAGCAGGAGTGAATCTAAGGAACCGGTGGTACCCAGTAAACCTTTTGCTTCCTATAGTCAGTAGACAATGGGGAACCAAGAAACGGTCCTACTGCATGGGAGTGCAGCCTGCTGCGGTTGAGTTATATTTTTAAACTGCGGACTGGAGGAAAAAGGACACTATCCACCATGATTCTAGCAAAACAAAATTAGCTGCACAGAACTTATGAATATTGAATTTTGATCACCTTAAGTTTCTCAGTCACTGCACTGCTTTCAGTGATGAGCTCGGTCCCCTGAATGTGCGCAAAGTACACACAGCGCACGGCCTGCACTGCTTTCAGTGATGAGCTCGGTCCCCTGAATGTGCGCAAAGTACACACAGCGGCCTAGACCTGGTAAAACACCCAGCAAGTTGTACTTGAAGTATTTTCTTTTTGTTCACATAACTTTAACTCATTTTATGGTAATGAAATATAGGGAACATCTAGATATAGACATGTACATATGTATTAGTATATATAAACAAAACTCTTTTAAAACATTTTTTATTTCTCCATTTGTCCGATAGGTTTAACTTTGACTGTCTTACATTTGAATGAAGGGAACTTTTTTCTGGAACCAGCACATGGGTAAGAATATACATCTGTGGAAAGCAAGCATACCTGTTTCAAAGGAAAGACACAATTTTACCAAAACTTATCTGAACATTTATTGTACTCTACCTAAATTTAAGTTTTAAAAAATTTTTAATAAAATCTGATATCAGTGCAACTGAAACCTACAAAGTTTTCTAAACCAATATTACTCCAGTAAAAGCTTTTTTTAAAAGTGAAATTAATCACCATGTCTATCCTTTTTATATAGAAATTATTATTTTTAATATTTAAATCCAAATAATGACCTGAAAAATCAAAAGTCCGTAAAAGCTATACCTTTTATTTTCCATATTTTTCTTTTTTATCTTATTTATTATTTGACAGGACAGAGAGAAATTGAGAGGAAAAGGGGAGAAAGGGAAAGAAAGAGAGACACCTGCAGCCCATTCATGAAGCTTTCCCCCTGCAGGTGGGGACTGGGGCTTGAACCTGGTTTCTTGCACATAGTAACATGTGCACTTAACCAGGTATGCCACCATCCAACCCCTCCAGCCCTCCCTTTTTTTTACCTGAGCATGGCTCTGCTTTGTTTTATGGTGGTGTGGAGGATTGAACCTGAAACTTTGAAGCCTCGGGTTTGAGAGTGTTTTTGCATAAACAGTATGCTATCTGCCCTACCCTTTATATTTTTCTAGTAGCAAAAAAAGGGGGGGGGAAGTAGAGGATTTTAATTATAGTGCTATTTATGTGAAATTTGAAGGTGGGGGGAAATAAACTTGTAACATAAATGTTTTCTTATTATTACTTGTAAATACATATATTTTTTGTCAAATTACTTATAAAATCCACTGAGGGAAAAAACTACATTTCAATATTATCAAGTAATAAGCTCTTAAATAGTCTCACAGATTAAAGATTCATGTTTGTAAGAAAGTAAGATTAATTTCTCTTGGTGATTTTTCTGTTGTTGGTAGGGCTCAGGCAATAGAATTGGGGTCCTTTGAATCTGGAGATATGAAATAATTCACATATTTTTACATATTAGCTTTAAGAGAAAAGCATGACCACCAAAGAGAGAGTCAAAAAGAGACCACAATTAGAGAACAAATCAGCAGTGCCCTTCCAAGAAAATTAAGAACAGATAAGAAAGAAATGACAAAAATGGCCATTTTTAACATTCCAAGTAACAAATGACAATAATATAAACTGCTTTTTCTTGGTATTCTTTTGTTTTCAGTACAAGTTCCTGTGTAATTGTGCATAATCAAAATATTGGAGCAGATTTCCCCTGGAGTAATTTCTCTTTCGTGGTGGAATACAATTACGTAGAAAACTCTTGTTGGGTGGAACATTGCAAAACATTGAATATTTCCTATATGACCTTTAAGGTGATTCTTCCTGATGCAGTTTTAAAGGGTAAGGATATAAACTGAAACCCTTTTTTACTCTATTACAATGAAATTATCCCATTTTCTGTTTTTAAAATATGGAAGCAAAGTAAGCTACAGCATGAGAGGACATGTGTGCAGGCTCTACCCTCAGCATCATCTATGTGGCTTTGAGCACCAGGGCTCAGAATCCTTCTTTGTAGAGTGTGCTTTACTTTGTCTTCATCCCAATGACTTCCACATTTTATACTTGTAGAGCACACTTTAATTACAGCTCTATCTAATCCTAATCAAATACAGTAATGAATGCAGCAGTATTTTATTGATTTGTAGGGAGAAATTGCATGTTGACTCAGAAAACCTTTAATATGCAACACAAATTGTATATAAACTCTTTTAAAGAGTCTAAAAACTACTATGACGGCCATTTAGCTTCTTTGTGTTTCGAGTAACACTTGCTCTGACTTAATTTTCACACGTATGACCTCAAGCATATACTACATATACATATATATGTATAGCCTCCAGGGTTAGTGCTGGGCCTGGTGCCTACACTACGAATCCACTGCTCCTGGAGGCCATTTTTTCCCATTTTGTTGCCCTTGTTGTTGTTACTGTGATTGTTGTCATTGATGTTGTTGGATAGGACAGAGAGAAATGGAGAGAGGAGGAGAAAACTGAGAGGGGGAGAGAAAGATAGACACCTGCAGACCTGCTTCACCGCTTGTGAAGCGACTCCCCTGCAGGTGGGGAGCCGGGGACTTGAACCGGGATCCTACGCTTTGCACCATGTGCGTTTAATCTGCTGCGCTACTACCCAGCCCCCACAGTATATTTTTAATCCCAGTCCCACTCTTTCAGATTCCCTGTCCATGTCAGGTATGAGTGGGAAATCTGAATTCCGAGATATTCCAACTTGAAATTCTCAAAATACTGTTGCCATAAGTATTACCTTGGGAATTTTTTACTTGTAGAAGTAAATGTTGTTGATTAAATGAAACTTTAGCCTGAGAAAAAATAAAAGGTAAACATTCTAGCATATATGTAGAGACATCTTAATTCTCTCAGTGATGAACTAACTGATTAAGTCAATTCCTTACTTACTATGGTTCACTTTCCCACAGTTATACCACTGGCGTCATGGTAGTGGATAGCTCTTTTTTCTAGGAAGTAAAAATTCCAAGAAGTAAGAGAAATCACTGGAACAAAAGGGAACAACAGCAACATATAATTACACAGTGCTCAATATCCCTCCAAAAAATAGTATTCCTGTTCATATTCATGTAGAAAGTATAAAGAAGATACTTTCCCTTATGTCATTACTGTGAGAAGGTATTCCTAGTTGTCTATTCTTTGAGAGTGGTAGACAGAAACACGACTTTGTAGCCCTGTCTCTTTGCACATCGCTGATCATGCAAGTATCTGCACACGTGAGCTGCTCTTGTGTGGCTGCTCTTTTCTAAATAGCCTGTGTCCTCTGTCCGTTTCTTGAAGTATTTTTTCAAATGATCTGTATTATTCTATATGTATCACTGTGCATGATTTTAAGTTTTGATGTGAGTCAGTTTATGTTTACATAATCATTATCAATATATACTTCAGTAACTCAGGCAGATTTTAATATGTAGTCAGAGAATAATTGGATTTTTCTTTCTTTTTAGTGAATGTGTATGTATGAGTATATAGAACTAAATAAATATATTTTAAAAGTCTGTTAGCATGTACTAAACTCCTTTTAGTGTATAGTAGTTTAATGTAGTCTGTCAACTCTTTTATTTATAAGTAGTAAGATGTATATGGTTTTATTTTATTCATCACACCTTTTTGTGATTCTTCAATTCTTACTATGAATATTATTATTGTGCGTGACTCCTTGGACATATATTTATGATTTTCGTGTTTAGTTTTAAAGGATTAAGAACTGGCAATCAGAATAAAGAGAAATATTTATGAATTTTCTCTTACGTAGGAAAGACCATGCTGGATAGATTTGGTGGCTTCCTGTTGGAAATCCAGATTCCTTATGCATTTTACGCATCTGAGGGGCTTCTTAATAGCACTGAAATATTTCACTTGCTAGAATCTAAGTAAGTGCTTAATTTCATAATTTTAGTAAAAGTATAAGTGATATAGTGATATATATATATATGTGTGTGTGTGTGTGTGTGTGTGTGTGTGTGTGTGTGTGTGTTATCCTTACAGACTACTATACTATATATGTGGTGTTATTTCTCTCTGATTCAAACTTGAAGTTATATAAGAATAATTTTCCAGGGAGTTATGTCAATTCACACTTTTCTCTCTCTGGTATGTCATAATTATTAGTATTAACTTTCTATAATGTACATATCAATAGATAGAAATATTATTGTTTGCATTTTAATTGCCTTTCTTTCATTAGCAATGAATATCAACATTCTGTGTGAATTTTCTGTGAATCATATGATCACATCTCTGAATCTATGATAATATTGAGAATGAGCATTTTTATTCAGAGGATGTTAAATACTGACTAGGAAACAGGACTAAGGAACTCTGAATGAATTATTATGCTTTTAGATGTTTTAGTTCAAAGAATTTTTACCACTGACCATTCTAAAATTATGCAAAATAGGGCTGGGTGGTGGCACACCTGGTAAAGTGCATAGGTCACCATGCTCAAGGACCAGGATTCAAGTCTCTGGTCCTCACCTACAAGAGGGAAGCTTCCCAAGTGGTGGTGAAGTGCTACAGTTCTCTCTCTCTCTCTCTCTCTCTCTCATTATCAAGTAAAATTTAAAACCCATATAAAACATTCCATCATATCACACAATTGTCACAAGAATTATACTCTGGGCACTATATCTGGGAAGGATAATTGTGCTATACCTTAATTAAAATATAAGTATGTTCATTATACATGCTTTGTTTTTATATCTTGAAACTACAGAATAGTTGTAGAAAACTGTTAAAGCATAAAAGTAATAAATATAGACCAATTTTAAAGAGAAAAATGAAAAGTCTGATAAATTCAGGATGTTTTAGTCTTGTAACAATGTTTTGACTTCATCAATTATCTAAAAAGAACAAAATGATCAAGCTACTTAGCAGTGTTGGAAGAACAGAATAACATGCACAAGTCCCTGGTAAGACAGAGAGAGAAGCAGAGGGGGGGGGGGAGAAAATACTTAGCCTTCTGCACCCCACAATGACCCTGGGTCCGTACTCCCAAGGGATAAAAAATAGGAAAGCTATCAGGGGAGGGGATGGGATACAGAGTTCTGGTGGTGGGAATTGTGTGAAATTGTCTTGTCAGTGTCTCCATTTTATAAATAAAATAATAATAAATATTTAGCAAAATACCTGATGTTAACACATTTGAACTCATTTGTTATATGTACATAATACTACTTCATTCTTTATAAAGCAGAATGAACCAATGTTTGTAAAGCAAATATATATTTTTAAATTTTTATTTATATAAAGGAAACATTGGGAGCCGGGCGGTGGCGCCGCGGGTTAAGCGCACGGGGCGCAAAGTGCGAGGACCGGCGTGAGGATCCCGGTTCGAGCCCCAGCTCCCCACCTGCGGGGGAGTCGCTTCCCAGGCGGTGAAGCAGGTCTGCAGGTGTCTGTCTTTCTCTCCCCCTCTCTGTCTTCCCCTCCTCTCTCCATTTCTCTCTGTCCTACCCAACAATGTAGACATCAATAACAACAACAATGAAAAAAAAACAAGGGCAATAAAAGGGAAAATAAATATATAAAAAAAAGGAAACAGTGACAAAAACCATAGGATAAGAGAGGTACAACTCCACACAATTCCCACCCCCAGAACTCCGTATCCCATTGTAAAGCAAATATTTTAACATGCAGAGAATAATACAACTTTTCTTTAGGATCTCTTTTAGTATATTACTCCACTAAAAAAAAAACATTGTATTTTGCAGCTATAACATCACATTAGTGGAAAGATGCTGTAGCGAGTCACTGAAACTTTTTGGAGGCGTAGAGTACTATGTAGTGATAACAATTGATGAACACACTGCCATAATTTTGCAGGTAAAACTTGACAGTAAAATAAAAATCAAATAAGTTAAATATATACATACAACCATGTAATTTATTATTTGTTTTTTTCCTGTAGGGAGCTTAATTATTACATATTAGTGATTTCCTCAAAAACTGCAAATGGGCTACAAGTGCCAAAACCATCACTATGAAAAATGACTGCCAGAGTTTGTTGATGTCTTATCATTTTTTTTGTTTGTTTTGCTTTTCATTTGTTTGTTGTCATCTTCAGGGATCACTATTCCAGGGTTTTCTTTTTTCCTTTGTCTTTTTTTTTTAATAAATAGCAAAACAGAGGAGAGAGGAGGGAGGAGGGGGAGATATCACAGCACGGAAGCTTTCTTCAGTGCAGTGGGGGCCTGGCTGTTCACAGGGCAAAGCAGTGCACTATATAAGTAAGCTATTGTGCCTGTCTGGTGCCCTATAACTTTTAGCTTACTTTAAAAAGATAAAGCAAATATAGCACTTTAACATTGTATATTGACCTATCTTTAAATACATTTGTGGAATAATTATAGTGTTGAAAACATTAAAAAGCAGTTCCCAGCCACCACATTTCTTAAATGTGATAATGTATTAATCCATGACCAGCAATGTGGGACTTCCTCTAAGGCACAAAGAGATTGAAAGTTGACTTTAAAAAGAGAAAGATTCTCTCTTTTAAAGATTTATTGAGTTTGGAATTTGAGATGTATACTATTTTTGACTATTATAAAGAAACTAATTACCTTGGGTAAGTGTGGGGAACAGAAATCAGGTTTGCTGTCTTAGGGTATACGTTAACAGCAAACATTTTGGTAAAGTGGAAATCTGACTGGGTGAGCAAATGTGAGACTGTAAGAATCACACGGCAGGAACACCTACACAGATAGCTGGAAAAGAAATCCTTCGGAGTGGCTGTGTTGGGGCAGGTGGTGGTGCGCGAGGTTGTGTCACCATGCGGGAGGACCACTGGAGGAATCAGTACACTCAGTAAATCCAGTTAACCCTGTTGGCTATGGAGAGATGAACTGATGAAATCATTGTTTTTCCTTTTAAAAGAGCAGGTATGTCTTGCATAGTTTATGTTTTTTAAATAGTTATTTTGGGAGGAATGCTTTAGGGAAACTAATCCAAAGTTGCACAACGTGTTAAAGGAAGGTGCTTGCTGAATTATTTTGGCCAGCAAAAATTACTTGGGTAAAAAATTTACTTATGTTCAAGAAAGGTTTTTCAGACCATCAGGTAAAGGTTTCTAAGGTCCACTAACTGCTGCTCTCTTTATAAAGTAACCACTAATGTATTTTCTGTAGCCCTCGGGAGTTGCCACGTCCCTGTCTGCAAAGGACTTTGCCCAACAGGGGCAATCTGTAGGCTGCTGTCTTCATAGCTAGGCTGGAGATCATGAGCCCTCCCTACCAAAGCCATCATTATCTGTCTTGTATTTAGGCTAACTTCTTCCTGCTCCCTGCTAATACCAGGTGTAGTTTTAATTCTTCCATGAAAGAGGAGCCTGTGGGGCAGGCAAGATAGTTCATCTAGTGGGGTGTCTGCCCAGTCATGTACATGAGGCAGTGTTGTTTTCACCGGGCTGGCTTCACGGGCGGGAGACAGAGACGACCAGAAACTCATGGCTGAGCTGAGAACGCAGTTTTAATCTTTATTCACGAGCGGGCAAGCAGTCCAACAACCTAATCATAACACAATCTTGTCCTTCCCTATCTTGCCTCTCTCCCTTCCGGCCTCAGCGTATGGAACCAAGGAAGTACGTAGGATAGGGGGCGGGAGAAGCAAGAAGCGCAAAAAAGCAAGGACTAAACCACAATCTCCTGAAGGGATCTCAGAAGCAGAACTAGGAGCCTACCAACAAGGCAGGCTCAAGCTCTAGCACACCCCATAGGATACTTTAGCACGAGGGAAGATTCAGGGCTGCTGTTGTCTGCCCCTCTCTGTCTGTCATTCTCTTTGAGAAAGAGTTGGAAGGATGATAGAATTGTGCATGTGAGAAGCCTCCAATATACAAAAAAAGTTCTTCTCAAGCTATATATCATACATTCTGAAAATTCTTAAATGTATCACATATTCTGAAAATGCGATTCATTATATAACAACTGTTCAACCTAGTGAGTAATTTTGGTTTCAATAGGACCTAGAAGAACTGAATGGTGAAAAAGCAGCAGACAATGTGATCATGAGACTCATGGCATTATCATTCCAGTACGACTATTGTTGGATAATTTTATATACCAAAGAAACATTAAACTCAGAGTGAGTGAACATCCTTCCTTCAAAGGCATGGGCATATTTAAGTTATTGGCTCTTTCTCTTGGAACAGAAGTAGCTGTGCAAATTTTCCTCCTGCTCATCTGGTCTGCCTAACACCTCAAAGTGGCTATGCAGGTGCTTTCTGCCAAGCATCTACCAAAACTCCAGGCTCAGAGAACAACAGATGTTCAATGAAAGTGATATTTTTGTCTGAACTACCTAGACACAGGACACAGTCTTATAAGATAATCTTATGGAAAGAGCTTGTCTGAGGAAGAAGCCAACAGGGAAAGGAGCCAAAAATTTAGAACCAGTGACTGAGCTCCTGGGGTCAATAATGCCTTTCCCTGCACTTAGTAATAGGAGCTGATAAATTGGTTTTCATTGCTTAAGCGTAATTAAGTGGATAATGGTAATAGAATTGTCTAACCCCTTTAGGACTCACATAGGGCCTGCTTAATAACTATGTGCCAGGTTAGCATGAGGGTGTTTCTTCCCGGGCACGTGCTCTCTGGGTCGGAGAGAACTCGACCGCAGCCAACCTGGGCTGCTGCTTACTCAGCGACACAGGAGAGAGACCAGGAACTCGTGGCGGTGCGGGAATGCAATGCAATGCCTTTATTGATCAGAGACAACGCCTTTATATATATATCTTTAACCGCAAGTGGCAAGTGGGAAAAGGAAATGGCTAGGAGAGGGGGTGGAGAAAAGAGCATGAAGGTAGAAAGCTTCCATAGCAGCTGTTGCAAAGGTTCTAACCAGTGGGATTAACCAACATCCTGCAGGCAGGGCGGGTCTCAGGCAAAACAGTGATTATGTAAATAGACCACAGCATCAGAGCAGGGGGCTGCCCGACAACTATAGAAGAAAGGAAAGTATAATTTTTCCCAACAGTTCAGGGAAGGAGGAGGGTGGGAGGGGACTTAGGAGGGGAAGTGGGAGGGGGGCGGGAAGTGGAGGGGGAAGAGTGAGGGAAAGGGAGGAAGGGGGAGAGGGAAGGGGGAAGGGAGGAGGAGGAGGAGGAGGAGGTGGTTCTGGTTATCCTGGCTCTGGTCATGTGTTCATACCTGAACCTCTTACCTTAGCTAGTAAGAGATGGAATACTAACTGCCTAAGCTTTGGTTATATATCATCCTGGGGCCAACTCGCTGTCCCTCCCCCCCACACACACACACATACACACACTCAACATCAGCACCCCCTAGACTGATAATTGTTACAGAATGAAGGTTTAGTGGCTCAGGAGGTGAGGCAGCATCTAGAACAGAGGACATTCAAGTATGAGGTCCTGAGCTGAATCCACAGACCACTTGTGCCATAGTGATACTCTGGTTCTCGCTTGTCCTCTTCTCATAAGAGGAAATAATACAAAAGTTGAATACATAATACTCAGGTAAGGTGCTATGTGTTATAATAAAAGTAGTAATAACCTCCAATATGTAAAGAAAATAAACTAGAAAAAGTGGACGAAATGCACTAAGTAATATAATTTTCTTTAGGTACTGTTTTACAGAAAAGAAACTTCATAATCTAGCACTGATTTATGCAGCTGTGGTTTCAACTGGACTAAAATCAGAACTGACTGTAAAGGTATTTTTCTATATGTTTGTTCATAAGTATTTTAATAAGCCAGAATTATACCATTACTCTAGTCCTAATGAGAAAAAGTAATGAATGGACAAGCTAAAATCTGCCTGGAAGTTAATAGAGCAAGTTCTTTTTTTATTTTTTTTTATTTAAGAAAGTATTAATTAACAAAACCATAGGGTAGGAGGGGTACAATTCCACACAATTCCCACCACCCATTCTCCATATCCCACCCCCTCCCCTGATAGCTTTCCCATTCTCTATCCCTCTGGGAGCATGGACCCAGGGTCATTGTGGGATGCAGAAGGTGGAAGGTCTGGCTTCTGTAATTTCTTCCCCGCTGAACATGGGCGTTGACTGTTCGGTCCATACTCCCAGTCTGCCTCTCTCTTTCCCTAGTTGGGTGGGTCTCTGGGGAAGCAGAGCTCCAGGACACATTGGTGGGGTCTTCAATCCAGGGAAGCCTGGCCGGCATCCTGATGACATCTGGAACCTGGTGACTGAAAAGAGAGTTAACATACGAAGCCAAACAGAGCAAGTTCTAAGTAACATATTCTTTCCACCTACACTTCTGGACATAAAATCACATTTTAGCTCTTACTTATTACTTAGATTTCTTTTTTTTAGACACATGGAAAAGTATGAGTACACAGTAATACCTCTTGATCCAAATTGTTCCTAACTCCTTGATACACTGGGTTTTGGGTACCGGTGCACTGGTCTGTGTGTGTACAATGGAACCATAGAGGACTTTGAGGCTTTTCAGGGTGAGAAGGAGAAACTTCCCAAGCACAATCTGTACGGAAAAAGATTACTCCCACCTGGGTCAAACTTTCCCAAAGTTCTCCAAGTTTTCCACAGTAATTAAAAGATAGATTGGTTTTCCCATGAAATTTGACAACTATGATAAGTTTGCTATTACACTAATATTTGTAAATGACACTAATATTTGAGCCTCCTATTCTCCTTATTTGACGACATTATTATAGTCAAAAAGGATTGTGTGAACTCATGCCTGATAGTAAACTGTTGCTTAACATCTTATTCAGTGATACAACTTTTTTTCCTTTTTTTTTTTTTTTTTTTGTCTTCAGGGTTATGGCTAGCCCGGTACCAGCACTTTGAATCCATTGCTCCTGGTGGACAATTTTTCTTTTTCTTTTTTTTTTTTCCTAATTTTTATTAAATATAGGACACAGAGAAATTGAGAGAGTAGAGGGAAATAGAGAGGGAGAGACAGAGAGACACGTGCAGCCCTGCTTCACCACTCAGGAAGCATCCCCTTCATGAGGGCTAGGGGTGGGTGGGGGTCGGGGCCTTGAACCCAGGTCCTTGAGCTTGGTGATGTGTGCACTTAACCAAGTGCACCACCACTTGGCTTCCGAGCAGGATATGCCTATTAACTTCTTAGAGTAAATCAGCATGAAAGTGTTTTCAGGCCTCTGAAGAGTCTAGTCACAAAAGTATCTTGAAAAGTTGAAGTACTTTTTTTTTTTTTTTGCCGAGCTAGGATGTGTGATTTTACTACACCCAGGCCGCTGTTTCAGTCAGAGACAGAGACAGAGAGACAGAGAGACAGAGAGAGGAGAGAGAAGAGGTACCTTAGCCCCAGAGCTTCCCAAGGTGCCATGACCCCTTTCATGTGGTGCTAGGGCCTGAGTTTGTGCTGTGAACATGAGAAGCATGCAACCTGTTCAGTGAGCTCTCTCTCCAGCCCAAGAACTTTTTTTTTTAAAAAAGAAAAGAATACTAATTGTGTTCTGATACATTTTATTCTAGTGTCCAAAATAAGTTTTCTACATTTTTTTTAATTTTCTTTTTTTTAATTATCTTTATTTATTGGCTAGAGATGGCCAGAAATTGAGAGGGGAGGGGGAGAGAGAGGCATAGAGAGACTCCTGCAGCCCTACTTCACTACTCAGGAAGCTTTCCCCCTGCAAGTGGGGACTAGGGACTTGAACCTGAGTCCTTGTGCACTGTAATATGTATGCTCAACCAGGTGTGCCACCACCTGGCCCCAGTTTCATACATTTTTTATGAACTCTCTTTTCAGAAAAATATATCAATAAACACATAGGATTTTTTAATACCAAAGGACCACTCAACTGTGGCTTATGGTGGTGCTGGGGATTGAACCTGGGACCTGGGAGTCTCAGGCATCAAAGTCTATTTGCATAACCATTGTGCCCATATGTGAACATGTTTTAAAACAATGTTTATGGATTCCTGAATCAGCCAAAGTTTAACCTTGTAGTCAAAAATACCTAATCTGGTATTATTTAAGGCAAAATTCATTACCACAGTCATAAAGATGAGCTTTTTAAAAATAAGTGTTTAGTTATTGATTTTAATGAGAGAGATACAGAGAGAAGAGGGAGAGGAAGAGGGAGAGGGAGAGGGAGAGGGAGAGGGAGAGGGAGAGGGAGAGGGAGAGGGAGAGGGAGAGGGAGAGGGAGAGGGAGAGGGAGAGGGAGAGGGAGAGGGCCCAAGACTGGAGCAATGCTCAGTTCTGTGCTATGGTGGTGCTGGGGATTGCCCTGGGACCTCACAGCCTCAGACATGAAAGTCCTTTGCAGAACCATTGTGCTGTTTCTCCAGCCCTAAGATATGCTTTTTAAAATAAAAATGTTTAAATAAAAGTGTAAAATCCTCTTAGAAGATCCATAATTTAGCAATAAAATTAATTTGAAGTAAAAAAATATTTCTGTGCACCCTCCATTTATTTACTATAATGTAAAGAAAATAATTTCAGCCCATGTTCCTTTCTCCCCTCGCCCCACATTCTCTCTCTCTCTCTCCACTAGGGTTATTACTGGGACTTTGTGCCTTCAAATGACTCTATTGCTGCCCATGGCCATTTTTTCAGAGAGAGAGAGAGAGAGAGAGAGAGAGAGGCCTGCAGCCTCCTCCACCTCTTGTGAAGCTACTTCTCTGCAGAGGGGGACTAGGGACTCATGGTGTGTGCCACTTCCAGGCCTCTAGTCCATGTTTCTTACATTTCCACTACAGGGCAGGGTGCTTAATATTTAAAAGATACAACTATTTAGGATGGCAATTCTCTGTCCACATTAAACTACTAATCCATCTTTTCTTCAATTGAATTGAAAAAATAAAGTAGGAGATAATTCCAGAACTGAAAGGTGAAGAAAGAGTAGCATTTAAAAAGAAAGAAAGACATTTTCACATTCAAAAAAAAAACAAGTGGGAGTCAGCTAGTGGCACACCCACTGCAGGCGGTCACATATACGCAGGGAGAGCTTCATGAGTGGTGAAGCAGTGCTGCAGGGCTGCAGGTATCTCTTACTCTCTCTCTCTCTCTAACTCTACCTTCTCCACCCTCTCAATTTCTCTCTGACAAAATAAAAGAAAGGGGGAAAACAAAAGGAAATTATGGCCACCAGGAGATATAAATTCTTCATCCAGGCACCGAGTCCCAGCGATAAGCCTGGTGGCAATAATATCTATATCTCAATATAAATTTTATATATATTAAAATCAAAAAAGAAGAAAAGATAAGTTACAGGAAATAAGGGTTACTAGAAAGTGTAATTTAGAGTTTAACACATACACATATCCTTGGCAGGATATCCTGATATCAAGGGAGTCAAGATTGTATAGACAATTCCAAAAATGCTGGAGATAGCTACTCTAAATCAAAATCTTACTTTGATCAAGTTCAGTTTTAAATATCCTATATTTTATGATTAATTCATTTTTAAATTTATTTTATTTATTTATTCCCTTTTGTTGCCCTTGTTTTTTTTTTATTGTTGTAGTTATTATTGTTGTTGTCATTGTTGGGTAGGACAGAGAGAAATGGAGAGAGGAGGGCAAGACAGAGAGGAGGAGAGAAAGACAGACACCTGCAGACCTGCTTCACCGCCTGTGAAGCGACTCCCCTGCAGGTGGGGAGCCGGGGTTCGAACTGGGATCCTTATGCCAGTCCTTGTGCTTTGCACCACCTGCGCTTAACCCGCGGCGCTACAGCCCGACTTCCGATTAATTCATTTTTATTGAGGAAATGTCATAAGGACTGTTGATGCAGAAGTATAACCCCACATCTCCCCACAGCAGTGCCAGCAGTGCCAGCAGGCCTGCCCACCACTAAGTACCAGGTCCTTCCACTCCACCACAGGGCACTGGACACCAAAACTCTGTTCTTCTAACTGTAACTTTTGGATAGTATGTTTTTCATAGTTTTCTTTATAATTTAGCATGGAAATTTTTTTTAGCTTATAATTTCCCCAGGAATGGAAGAGACTGCAATGACAGTTCGACAAATTGCTGACCACAATTTAATGACCTCAGAGAAGGGTCCTCAACAGTGGCTGGACAAATCCTGTCTCAGAGTTTCACCATCTAAGGTTCGTTTCCTAAACACATAAACCAAACAGCTGTAAACTGAAGTACAGGTACTTGAATCCTCCTGCTGGTAGAGTAATTTTCTCTTACAATACTTGCATGAATATGTGTAACAACAGCCCTAACTGTATAAGGTCCACGTAGATCACTTTCAGGACCATTTGCAGTTTTCAGTTTGATAAGAGCACTGTTTTAAGCTTCACTAGCACTAACATGGGTATAGCTCTGTGATTAATTATAGATCCATGAGAATAGGCGACAGTGGGTGACTGCTGAAAGGAAACAGGCGACAGTGAGTGACTGTAGAAAGGGTACAGGCGACAGTGGGTGACTGCTGAAAGGGAACAGGCAACAGTGAGTGACTGTAGAAAGGGCACAGGCGACAGTGGGTGACTGCAGAGAGAGAACAGGCGACAGTGGGTGACTGCAGAGAGGGCACAGGCGACAGTGGGTGACTGCAGAGAGGGAACAGGCGACAGTGGGTGACTGCAGAGAGGGCACAGGCGACAGTGGGTGACTGCGGAGAGGGAACAGGCCACAGTGGGTGACTGCAGAGAGGGAACAGGCCACAGTGGGTGACTGCGGAGAGGGAATAGGCCACAGTGGGTGACTGCAGAGAGGGAACAGGCGACAGTGGGTGACTGCGGAGAGGGAACAGGCCACAGTGGGTGACTGCAGAGAGGGAACAGGCGACAGTGGGTGACTGCGGAGAGGGCACAGGCGACAGTGGGTGACTGCAGAAAGGGAATAAGTGACAGTGGGTGACTGCTTTATTTCTAGACCAGTTAAGATCCAATATGGCAACAGTGGGTGACTGCTTTATTTCTAGCCCAATCACAGATTCTTATGGCAGTCTACTTCTAGACTGTCAAGATCAGCTCTGGCTTATAGGCATCCTTCCTGTGTTATTCACAAGACTTTCCTGGAATGATAATGTCACTTAGGCATATAAATATGACTCATCCTGATAGTGACAGCACATTGTGTACAAAGTGGAGCTATAGAAATGTTGAGGTGTGTGGTCCAGGAGGTGGATAAAGCATTAGACTCTCAAGCACAGCTTCCCGAGTTCAATCCCTGGTAGTCCATGTACCAGAGTGATGTCTGGTTATTTCTCTCTCTCCTCCTATCTTTCTCACTAATGAATTAATAAAATCTTTAAAAAGAGAGAGAGAAAGAAAGAAAGAAAGAAAGAAAGAAAGAAAGAAAGATAAATGTTGAGGTATGTACCTAAGTCGCCGAAAAGTTTCTCATTAGAAAATTTACTATTGGGGGTCGGGCATTAGCACAGTGGGTTAAGCACACCTGGCACAAAGCACAAGGACTGGCATAAGGATCCCGGTTCGAGCCCCCGGCTCCCCACCTGCAGGGGCATCGCTTCACAGGTGGTGAAGCAGATCTGCAGGTCTGCAGATGTCTTTCTCTTGGTATGCTTCTAAATTCTGCTTATAAGACCTTCTGTTTTGATCATCACATTAGGTTTGCTTGTATTGCTTGCTGCTGTGGTCTATTTACATGATCACTGTTTTCATTGGTTTAATCTGCATTGGTTTGCACACTTTTTCCTTCTCCCCACCCCCTATCCAACGTACTTCCTCTTCCTGACACTTCTGCCTCAGGAGATATAAAGGGCAGGATTTTCTAATGAAAAGAGATTAGATTGTTGAACTGCATCCCCGCTCGTCAATAAAGATTGAACTGCATTCCCAGTTCAGCCATGAGTCCCTGGTCGTCTCTTACCCACCCGCAAAGCTAGCCCGGCAACTGGCGCCTAAAACAGGGACCGGAATCTTTCTCTCCCCCTATGTCTTCCCCTCCTCTCTCCATTTCTCTCTGTCCTATCCAACAACGACAACATCAATATCAACAACAATAAAACAAGGGCAACAAAAGGGAATAAATAATTACTTTAAAAAAAAAAAGAAAATTTACTATTAAATAATGACAATTGTCTTTTGAAAGAGTTAAACTGTAATCTATTTTAAGATGGTTAAATTAGTCTAAAAATGTTTAAGATTCTTCATGTGCTAAGAACATATCAGTCTTTACTGCAAAGAACTTTTTTTATATTTTCATGTTAAATAGTGATTTGTGAGACTATAAGTTAATAGAAGTGTATATTAACACCATTCCCACTACCAAAGGTCTGTGTCCCTCCCTGCTACCCCCACAGTAAAGCTGAACATCTACCCTCACCCTCCCCACAGAGATTTTTACTTTGGTGCCATACTCCAAACTCAGTCAGATTTTTTGTTTGTTTGTTTTGTTAACTGCAAAGAACTTTCTTTGCCTCCTAGACACACTTTTTCCCCTAGGTGTCTCAAACTGAATGGCAGAACAATGACAAAAATTTTAATCTACTGTAAAATAAAATGAAACACTTTCAAATAGACCACTGGCTGACTACTCCTTAAACTTTTTCTTAGGAGGAAGTGGACTTACTTCATTTTCCATGTATTAGTCCATTGGTGGCTCAGCTCATGTTAAATACAGGACGTCCACTCCACTGGCTGTTATTAGCAACTCTTGGCCGACTACAGGAACTCCTGCCTGAAGTACCAAAAAAAGTATTAAAGGTCAGTTATTTAAGATCAACTTTCTTATAATTTTATTTCTTTTCCATCTGAGCATTCATTTCCATTTTACCACGGGGATTTAAAATTAAGCTATTCAAGTTTGTTTTGAACTTCACATAGTAAGAGAAAAGTTCACTTGAATTTAACTTCATGGAGCCTTTTTACTGAATATATTACACGGAATGTTTAGGCACTGTGTGCACGTAATTCAGTAGTGGGTTAACTACTCATGGAATGTTGCAGTGTTATTGCCCCACAAATACTCACTCACACGCTGAATTTGTAGTGTTTGCATCCCCTCTGCTTTTCCCTGCCACCTGGGTTATCACTGGGGCTCTGTGCAGCATGACTCCTGGTGGCCATTTTTCCCCTTTCTCTTTTTCTTTTGTGACAGAGGAGAGAGAGACAGGAAGGAGAGACGTGTAGAACTGCTTCCCTGGTAGCGGATCTTCCCCTCTGCAGCTGTGTGTGGGGTGAGGGGTGTGTGTGAGCCAAGATTTAACGCACGGTCTGTGTGCCACCAACCAGCCCTGTATTACCTCTTCCAAATACTCTTCATGCTCGTCATGATACTAGTCCTTAGAGAACTTTTACCTCATTAGTAGTATTTTCAATCTTTTATTGTGCAAACAATTCACATATAACTTGTTAAGCTAAAAAATTCTATTGTGACTAGAAAATAGATGCAAATCGTAGGAACTTTTTCTTCTTTTTTAAATTGCCACCAAGGTTATGGTTCAGGCTTGATACCTGCATTACAATAACCCTAACCTCACCGCTCCCAGCAACCATGTGTGCGCCCTCTCTCTCTCCCCCTCTCTCTCTCCTCTCCTCTCCTTGATAGGACAGAGAGAAACTGAGAGGGAAACTGAGAGGGGAGGACAGAGAGAGAGATGCCCGCAGCCCTGCCTCACTGCTTATGAAACTTTCCCCCTGCAGGTGGGGATCAGGGGCTTGACCCCAGATCCTACTAGTTTTTCTCCTAATAGGCCCTAGTTATATTATGCTCTTTTTACATGAATCATTTGTAATAACTGTGACTAGACTACTAGTATATATCTTGCCTTCTTTATATATAGGCAGTTCTTATGTTTTTTGATTGATGTTTATATTGTATTAATTAGCTTTTAATTCTTTTAGCATTTCTGTGACATCACTTCCTTATTCAAGATGAGTTATTCTTCTACAAGGAAATCCCCACAAATTTCACCACCTCAAGAAAATTTAAATCAAACCAATACTTTTACTTCTTGGGATTCAGCTCCTGACTTTTCCAACTCTGTGAATCAGGAATACAATGACTATTACCAGTATTTAAACTTAGGGGCAACAGTACAGGAAGACATAAATACTACTTCAAAATATAGCCCTGTTCTCAGGGAACGAAGAGAAATGCCACCCTACTTGCCACCTATGACTTCTTACAGTTACACCGACTACTTGACTGACTCCAGCTGTAACCCTAACATAGAGCAGGGTAACCCTTTCCTAATTGATGCAGCAGCACGGAGCTTGGCTGACAACTCCAATTTAATCCAGAATGATTCAGAGTCAGATTTCTTTTCTCTGGGTCTACCAGGAAGGAACTGTGAAGCCATGATATCGCCAGCTGATACTCAGGGGATCGCTTCCCTTGATTTCATGAACTCTAACAGAGAAATATATGAAGCAAAAGGGTCAATAAGTAAAGAAGCACCCAAGGCCACTCAGTCTCTTCACTGGAACATCAGGAAAAATGTGAAGGAGCAAGAGAACCACTCATTCAGCATACACTATGATGCAGAGCAGAACACGTGTGACCTGTGGCACTCTCAGACAGGTGACATATTTACTAAGCAGGAAAAATACCTCTCAGATAAGTTGAAAAGCTCCATGCATGAAAATCCACAGGCTGGAACTAAAGAAACTTCCTGGCAAGGATTGCCATCTGTCCCCAGCTGGGACTTCCTTTATGGTTCTGGCTCTAATGTAAATCAAGAAGGAAGCAACAGTCCTTATTTCTATCAGAGAGCTAGAAAGCATTCAGGACACAAAAGGCATTCTGTATCGTCATCTAAATCAGAAGACAGAAATTCGTTAACAGGTAACACTATCCAATAGTTGACACAAACTGCTCTCAAGTGTAATTTTTTTTTAAATAGGGCCATTTCCAAATCAAACTGTTGTTTTAACTATATTACAGAAATCTTCAGTACTTTTGGGTCAAAGAGAAAACAAAAATTCTAATTACAGGCTTCTACGAAAATAAATGCAAAAAAACACATCAGGTTTTTTCTTAGATGAACCAAACATCCAACTTGACAAATTAAACATCAAAAAGAACAAGCCTAAGAAAATCATAAAATTAAAATAAACAAAGATTAAACATAGAAATTAGTGAATTAGAAAATCACTCTATTGGGAAGGACTACTTAGGACTTATTAAGAGCTTGTTTAAGAGCACCAGTGAAACCCTTTCTGTAAATTGCTTATTCGTGCAAGGCATGATTATATATGTATGTTTAAATTATTGATAATTTATAGTATTGGGCTATGAAGCACAGATGATTTTATACAAAAATAATGATGAATAGTCATTACTTTATCCCTATTTGGAAACTATATTATTTTGTAGATAAGTTGATGAAGGACCCACTTAAATAGTTGGAAAAATTGTTACTTTAGTATTATCAGCAGTAAAATCATTTGCCTTTTTCAACAGACTTCATAACTTCACAACTACCTCTACGCAAAAAGCAACGTCTGGTGTATGAAAAAGTCCCAGGTCGAGCGGATGGACAAACGCGTCTGAGGTTTTTTTAAGAGAAAAAAATAGTGCTACAAGCCATATGCCATTTTTTTCTGATAATCCAGCAATAAAATGATTTTGTTTTGCTCATTCATTAAATAAAATGCAATTGTTGTTAGATATTCTCAATGTTTCTATATTCTTTTCTTTATATTTATTTATTTTCCCCTTTGTTGCCCTTGTTGTTTTATTGTTGTTGTTACTGGTGTCATAATTGTTGGATAAGACAGAGAGAAATGGAGAGAGGAGGGGAAGACAGAAAGGGGGAGAGAAAGACAGACACCTGCAGACCTGCTTCACTGCATATGAAGCGACTCCCCTGCAGGTGGAGAGCCGGGGGCTCGAACCAGGATCCTTAGGCCGGTCCTTGCACTTTGTGCCATGTGCACTTAACCTGCAGCGCTACCGCCCGACTCCCATATTTTTGTATTCTATATTGAACATTTATATTATATATTCTGCCTTATAGTCTGTATTTTTGCAAGTAAAATGTTCCATTTAGCTAATGTCAAGAAATTCAATTGTCTCCCAGATTCATCTAGGCATTCTAAACCTTTCTTTTTTTTAAGAGAGAAAGAAACAGAATTGTATGTATCACAAGTGTATATTTAGGGCAATTACATTCACATTTGTAAATGAATTATCTGTAGTGTTTATGTACTAGCTTACCAAGTTTTTGCCAAAGGGGATATTGTAATCAAAAGATTTCCTTTGTTACATACAAAAAGCTATACATAGTATATACATAGTATATGCAACTTGACAAATCATCATGAGCACTGACATACACCTCTCCATCTTGCAAATGTTTCCTCCTACCTTATTCTTTCAGCGGTTTCCTTTGAGGGCGGGCCACTGCCAGGTCTTCACTGCTCCAGACTGACTTTTTCAGATGAGACAGAGAGAAAGTGAGAGGGAAAAATTTACCACAGTACCAGAGCTTCCTCCTTCACAGTGGGTGCTTGGTTTAAAACTGCTAAGAGCATGGTGGCCTCCCAGGCAAGACACTGATTCAGTCCTTATTTTTTTGTGACAAGAAGTAAGCATAAAATCTACCCGCTATTAAAATTTTGATAAACAACTACTTGCCAAGAGAGAGGGCCTGGCACATCACTCCAGTGTATGCAGTGCTGGGGCTCAAGCTCTGGACTCCGGGCGTGCAAATCTGTGCTCCCTCCCAGACTGCTTCTTGCCAGAATTCTAAGTATACAAGACAGTCCTGTCAGGTACAGGTGCTGGGATGTACAGTGAATCTCTAGAATTCATTCATCTTGTTTTACTTCTTTTTAATGTCTAGCATTGTTATGATGGAAAACAGAACATGTTTAAATGCTCAAAGAAAAGATTCAGTAGCGAAACTGAAGGTAACGGGAAAAAAGGGGTCAGACAGGTGAACACCCAATAGAGTGCACACTCCAGTGTGCCAGGACCTGTGTTCAAGCCCCACTCCCTACACCTTTGCCAGTATGAAGCAGTACTGCAAGTGTCAAAACTAAAAACAAGCAAGCAAAAAAAAAAAAAAAAGAAAGAAAGAAAAAAGTAAAGAAAGGCTAGTTAACAAAATGACCTTTCAGAAGTGAAACAGACTCAGAGAATAGTAGAGGGGGTCAGAAAAGGGACCCTGACTTACGATTCAGATCACTTAGATTTGGAAGTAGTGAACAGATGTTCATCTAACGGTTTCTATTTTCTCTGCTGTGACACTGCTTGTGCTTATATATATATCTTCACTTATTTATGGGTTTCCAGTAGCTATTTCAGTGAAAATATGTGTATATTCTACATAGATACAACATGCAGATATCTATTACTAGCAAAACTTTTCTTTGAAATTTTTGAAAGAACTTAAAAATAAGGGTTTCACCTCACACTTTCAATACTCAGCTTCACAAGCAAACAAAAATCCACAGACTTAAAACAAAATGAGACACAAAATATGCTTTCATAGAAATGCTGTCATAAAAATGATGGATTACATTGAAATTTTATTTCCAAGCTCTTTCTTCAAACGTCATTATGAACACAAAGCATCCATTAACCATGACCCAAATTAAATCAAAGGCACGTCACTATATTGAGACTGCATTTAGGTGGCAGTGTTTTCACATTCCTTTGTTTTTGATCATTTACATACATTTGTTTTAATCAAAACATATATTTATGTTATACTTTTAACAGTTTTAAGGTATAAAACAATGTAGTACTTTTTAAAAGTCCAACCACAACTATAAAGTAGAGAAACTTTGTTATTTTTTCCAGGCTATGTTGTTTTCGCTGAGCTGGCTTCACGGGCGGGTAACAGATGACCAGGGCCTCATGGTTGAGCTGTAGGCAGTATCTCTTTATTCATGCAGGACGCAGCACAATCTAAGCTGAGCTAAGCTAAACTCAAGTACCCTAAAACTCACAATGCTGTCTTTATATATACTCGCCAGGTAGGGTGGAAACAGGATGTGACACAGAGAGGGTGGAGAGAAAAGTGACTGGTGAAAATCAGAGTGTGACAAGGAGGGGGCGGATCAGGTGAGAATCCTATCACTGAACCACCAATGCCCTGGAGGGAGGGTGGTGCTTGTTAACAGTGGTTATGTAAATAGAATGCAGTGGTTATGTCAATAGAATGAAGTGGTTATGTGTCGTATGCTTTACATTGGCTTGTTCTAGCCCTCCCCCTCCAAGAGAATTGGATGAGTCCTGTTAATTTCGCGGGCCTGCTTGGCCCCGCCCCAAGGGACCCTGGGAGAGGGTTCCGGAGTCCGAGAGTTCCTGAGTTCCCCAGTGACAGAGTTCCTGAGTTCCGGAGTTCGAGAGTGCGAGAGTGCGAGAGTTTCTGAGTTCGAGAGTAAGGGAGAGGGTTCCTGAGTTCCAGAGTAAAAGAGAGAGTGCTTGCGCCGCTGCAAAGAGACAGCAGAGTTCTGTTTGGTGATTAGTTTGTCTTAGTTTGTGAATCGTTGTTCCTGAATAAAGAAATACAGCTGCCCTGCCCAGCCGTTGTCTCCGCGTCTCTGTTACCCGCCGTGAAGCAAGCCAGCCCAGCAAGAGCCTCCGAATTTTAACAACAAATGGCGAGTGCTTGCGCCGCTGCAAAGAGGCAGCAGAGTTCTGTTTGGTGATTAGTTTGTCTTAGTTTATGAATCGTTGTTCCTGAATAAATACAGCTTCCCTGCCCAGCCGTTGTCTCCGCGTCTCTGTTCACCACCGTGAAGCTAGCCGGCCCGGCAAGAGCCTCTGAAATTTTAACAACAAATGGCGCCCACGTGGACCTGACCTGCGCATCTCTCAGATAAGTAAAGACAATTTGGCTACCTATGTACGATGGCCTTCTCTTCTGCTTGTGAAGAGATCTCCAAAGGCCTCTGCTCTTTCTTCACGAGACTGTTTTGCTGTTTCTGGAACATTTATCTCTGGACCACTCTGTGGTTTCCACTCGCTCGGGCGCACTCAGAACAGCCAGCGGGAAGAGCCAGCGGGCGGGAGGCGAGGCGCGGAGCTGCCGTTTCCACCTGGTCAAACAGCCAGCCAGCCGGCTGCGCCCAGACAACCCCGCGCACCACGCCTGCAGCCCCGCAGCCCCGCAGCCCGCAGGAGGCCTACGCCACCATGCAAGAGCCCGATGCCAGCACGCTAGAGCCCGATGCCAACATGCTGGAGCCCGATGCCAACATGCTGGAGCCTGAGGCCAACATGCTGGAGCCCGATGCCAACATGCTGGAGCCTGAGGCCAACATGCTGGAGCCCGAGGCCAACATGCAAGAGCCTGAGGCCAGCCCACAGGAGCCGGCTCTCCACCGCGTGGCGCAGGGCACTGGACGCGTGATCCCTCCACGCTGCTCGGCCACTGCGAACAGGGCAGCAGACATGGCAGGGCCATGGGGCAGGGCCGCGGCGTTCTATCATGGCCGCCACCCCTGGGCACCTAGGCTCACGCCTTCTACAAAGATGGCCTGCCTGCCCTCTTTCTATGAATTCTGGAACCATCCCGGGCCTCCCGGACCCCCGGGCTCCCTGCCAAAACTGGGCACACGAGATCTCCAGCCGCCGGTCCGGTCTGAAGGCAGACAAGCTGGAGTACGCAGAGATTCGTGCAGAGATCGCAACCTGCAATTCCTAGAAGTGGAGCTGCTCGGAAATGGAGCTGCACGGGAAGCCACCTCCGGATGGTGAACCCCCCCCCCCAACAACTAAGACAGTACAGACTTAAATTCGTGTTTAAAATGACATGTCTTCGTAACAAAGGTTTCTCTCCTTGTGTATTAATGACCATGTTTATGTGTATGTTTAAAGTTCGGTAAACAGTAGCTTTAAGGCTAAATTCTTACTAGTCAAAGTTAAATGAAAAAGGTTTTCAATATAATCCTCATAAAGATAAAAATTAACTTACATTTAAAGTCTGAGGTAAAAATTAGTTAACAATCAATATATTTCAACTAAGTTGGTCTAAACAAAAGGTTAAATAGACTTGTTGATATGTAAAACACTACCTTCTCTATTAGAAATGGTAGATCGCACAATGGCTATGCTAATTATTCTCATGCCTGAGGTTTCCTCTCCGGCCCACACCTAGGGTGTGTCTCCATCTTGAATGGGTGTAACAAAAGGTTAAAAGACGTTGTTGATATGTAAAAGTCTCAAATTCCTTCTCTATTAGAAATGTTAGATCGTGCAGTAGATATGCTAATAACAAGTTTTGCTTCATAGTAAGTAAGTTGCAGCCAGCTGCCTTTGGGACCCTAGGCCGTTCCCCGCCCCCATGCAAATGCCCGTCGAGGCAAGTAGCCCCCCAGAGGCAAGAAATGTTTTTTTTTTCAGATATGGCCCCCTCAGGCCTTTCCTTGGCAACATGCTGGTTTTGGTTATATATGTTTCTGTTCACCCCACACCCTTGATACTGTAGTCATTTAGTTAAAAAGAAAAGGGGGAATTGTCGTATGCTTTACATTGGCTTGTTCTAGCCCTCCCCCTCCAAGCGAATTGGATGAGTCCTGTTAATTTCGCGGGCCTGCTTGGCCCCGCCCCAAGGGACCCTGGGAGAGGGTTCCGGAGTCCGAGAGTTCCTGAGTTCCCCAGTGACCGAGTTCCTGGGTTCCGGAGTTCGAGAGTGCGAGGGTGCGAGAGTTTCTGAGTTCGAGAGTAAGGAAGAGGGTTCCTGAGTTCGAGAGTGTCAGAGTTTCAGAGGGTTCCCCAGTAAGAGAGTTCCTGAGTTCCGGAGTCCGAGAGTGCGAGAGTGCGAGGGTGCGAGAGTTTCTGAGTTCGAGAGTAAGGGAGAGGGTTCCTGAGTTCCAGAGTAAAAGAGAGAGTGCTTGCGCCCCCGCAAAGAGACAGCAGAGTTCTGTTTGGTGATTAGTTTGTCTTAGTTTGTGAATCGTTGTTCCTGAATAAAGAAATACAGCTTCCCTGCCCAGCCGTTGTCTCCGCGTCTCTGTTACCCGCCGTGAAGCAAGCCAGCCCGACCAGAGCCTTCCGAATTTTAACAACAGTTATGTAAATAGAATAGTGTTAAGCAGGGGGGATTTAAACCAAATGAAACAGAAGGGGTCTCATGCATACCAACAAAACTTAAAAATACAAGGATCAAATCTGCTTGAGGCCATCTGACAGACAGCACTAATCTGTCCAAATGAGTTTGCTAAGGAAGAGCTTCCACATTTCCTGTTAAAAATAAAACTCTGACATCTCTGAAGTAGACAAGAAAGGTGATGAGGAAGAAGTATCTGACAGCTAGCTAGCTGCCAATCTATGAAACAGCCCAAGTTCTTGAGAGACCTTTTTCTTTTTTTTAATTTTTATTTTTATTTATAAAAAGGAAACACTGACAAGACTATAGGATAAGAGAGGTACAACTCCACAGAATTCCCACCACCAGATCTCCACATCCCATCCCCTCCTGATAGCTTTCCTAGTCTTTATCCCTCTGGGAGCATGAACCCAGGGTCACTGTGGGATGCAGAAGGTGGGAGTTCTGGCTTCTGTAATTGCTTTCCCGCTGAACATGGGTGCTGACAGCTGGATCCATACTCCCAGCCTGTCTCTCTCTTTCCCTAGTGGGGCAGGGCTCTGAGGAAGCGGGGCTCCAGGACATTGGTGGGGTCGTCTGCCCGGGGAAGTCTGGTCAGCATCATGGTAGCATCTGGAACCTGGAGGCTGAAAAGAGAGTTAACATACAAAGCCAAACAAACTGTTGACTGATCATGAACCTAAAGGCTGGAATAGTGCAGATGAAGAGTTGGGGGGGGGGGTGTCTCTGTTTTGTATAGCTAGTAGGTATATTTTAGTTAGGATCCATGACTATACTAGTGTTTTGTTTTTTTTTCCTGAGCCTCACATCTGATATGCAGGTGGACCCAAGTTATTGTCTGGGGAGATGACGTCATGGATGGAAAAAGGACCAGAAAGCTGGATCAGGGAAGAGAGTAGCTCCCAAATATGGGAAAGGTGTATAAATATTGTTGACTGTAAACCCCATCGATTTGATCTGATCTGAAGCCCATATTCAGCTTAGGAGCCTATGTGACCTCTGCATCCCTGTAGATTCAAGCTTACATCCTGTGATCATGAGTAGGAATGTTCCAAGCTGCCCCAACTTTAGAACCTGTTTTCCTCAGGTGTAGCATAGAGTATGTTGTCCAGCCTCCCTTTGGAGGATGGAACATTCTCTACTGTTGTTGATCCATATTGAGGGCAAGGTCCTATGGGGGACCACAGAAGGGTCTGTTGTGTTGTTCCTGATAGAGATGACTGGTAACAATGGAGAGAGGGATTTATTTGAGGTCTAGGCCCATCATGTCTGTGTGGGGATCCCAGGACTCCCAGACTAGGGCCCCAGCTGATGGGGTGGCCTGATAGTGACTAACGAGTCAGCATTAAAGTATGCCAGTCTCTTGCCCTTATTCAGCTTTTGCAGTCCTTACCTTGATAAGGTTAGCTTTGGAGTGAGGAAGTGTAATAGGAAGTAGGTGAGGAGGGTATCCAAGTCTAAGTAGAAGCTATTTCATTAGGAACTTTATGTTGTCTTTTTAGGTTTTTCTACTTGCTACATATATTGACTCACTGCAGACCTTTGTGCACTTCTGCTTTCAGGTATATATTTTGCCTAGTTTATAGACAGAGCATGTGAACATATGCTCTATCTCACAGGACCTGGTCTATATCTAGGTTTTGGGGCTATGTAAGGAAGTGAACCTCCTGGAATGGAATTAGAGGATCCTATGAAAGGAAAAGTCTCACCCAAGTCTCACCTTCATTACAGGCTGAAGGGGTGACATTCCACACCTGACATCTCTGGACACAGTCTGAAGTGAAGCATGCTGGGGTGGAACTCATTGCGTTGATTAGGTTGGGATCAGCGGATACAATATCAGTTGGTGTGAATTGAGAGAAGCATGCAGGAAGTGAGCCCCACCCGAAAGGTTCCAGGACTGGGGAAAATATAGGCTCTACAGAGGAAGCAGGAGGTTCCTGCTGTCTCAGGGTTTAAGAAGACAATAGATAGTTATTGCTATGATCATGTTATTTGGTAAATGGGTTAACTTTGAAAATCCCATTGTTAGGATTTGCTGTATTATACACATCATCATAATTTATGTCCTTTGACATTATTTGTATAGAGCTGTGTCTTACAGAGTAATGCCACCAGTTGCTTCTGTTCTCACTTGTATTTAGTTTATGTTTCATCTTTTTTAAAATGCTCAAGAGCGGTCGCATTTACATTCTCATGGCTGGTAAGCATGGGGATTGCTCGCTTTTCTAATGCTGTGCAAGAGAAGCATGTGTAAGTAGAAAAGTCCTAACTGCTTACACATATATAATTTTGAGTGAGAGAACTATGTGCTGTTTTCATGAGAATGTTTTGTGATGCAAATGTAACACCACATTAAGACAGAGGCCTCCCTGCATTTGAAGAGTAGGCTTTCATTTACATGGATTTTGGGGGATAAAAAAAACCCAAAATTTATAAATACTAAATAAATAAAACAACGTTCTCATTTAGAAAAATCACAGAGCAGGGGTAGATAGCATAAAGTTTATGCAAAGGGACTGTCATGCCTGAGGCTCCAAAGTCAATCCCTGCAGCACCACAGTCCAGAGCTGAGCAGTGTTCTGGGGGTGGACGACAAAACAAAACACTTCATTTGATTAATGAAACCTATTCTCTCCAAATTTTATAACTTATCTTCATTTATAAACAGTAAATCCAAGAGAAAGAATCTGTTATGATGTAAAATGTTTATTCATGAACAAATTACAAAAATTTGACTGTTTAAATAAACAAAAATGTTTCTTTCCCAAACTGTAACATCCAGAAAATGAAACAAACATAGTATTATTCCAGGTATAAACATCAGGAAGTTGCTTATGAAAGAGGTGCGTTTCGGTGGCATTTGTCTGTCTTAAGTAAAAGCACTTCACATACAAACTCAGGCCATTGTTATTTAATTCTACAGCATTACCCAGTTTCACTATTTGAACATCAATTCATCAATTTCTATAGAATTTTGGCTATAGGACAAAGTCACAGGAAAAGTCTTTAAAGCTGGGGATTGAACCTGGGACTTCAGAGCCTCAGGTGAGAGAAGCTTTTGTAGAACCACTAGGCTGTCTCCCCAGCATAATACAGACCTTCACTTAAATAGCAGTATAGGGTATAGGGTAGATAGCATAATGGTGGGAGTCGGGCAGTAGTGCAGCGGGTTAAGCGCAGGTGCCACAAAGCACAAGGACCAGATTAAGGATCCAGGTTCGAGCCCCCCACTCCCCACCTGCATGGGAGTCTCTTCACAGGCAGTGAAGCAGGTCTGCAGGTGTCTGTCTTTCTCTCCCCCTCTCTGTCTTCCCCTCTCTTTCCATTTCTCTCTGTCCTATCCAACAACGACGACAATAATAATTACAACAATAAAACAAGGGCAACAAAAGGGAATAAATAAATAAAATAAAATAAAAAATCAAAAAAGCATAATGGTTATGCAAACAGACTTTCCTGTATAAGGCCCCAAAGTCTCAGGTTCAGTCCCCTGCACCTACATAAATCAGAGCTGAGCAGGGCTCCGGTTAATTAAAAATAAATAAATAAAAGGTGGTGATAAGCAGGGCATCGGAGAAGAGCAAGCACCAGCTTTTCTCCAGCATTTCAGCGGGAGGCTGAACTGGCAGATACAAACCCAAAGGCTTGAAAGTTGTCAACTGCGCCCCCGCAGCGGCCCTCACCCTGCCTCCGGCCGCCAGTGAGTCCCCTGCAGGCTGAGCGGGGCCTGCAGTGGAGAGAAGGGTTATGTCTGCAGCGGGGGTGGCACTGGGAAAACTACTCTGCCTCCTCCACCCATCTCACCATCCTCCCGCTTTCCTGGGCTTTAAGCTTGCTCTTAAAGGTGTCCCGCCAAACCCGCCTCTTTCCTAATGCAGGAGTGAGTCTGCGCTTTTCTTGATTTTTAAAAAACATTTTTAATGACACAGACCCCAGAGCACTGCTGAGCCCTGGCTGATGGTGGTGCTGGGGACTGAACCTGGGACTTTGGAGCCCCAGGCAAGAGAATCTTTTGCAGAGCCATTATTCTGTCTCCCTATTCAGTCCTATTGTTATTATTTTTGCCTCCAGGGTTATTGCCAGGGTTCCTCACTGCTTTTGACTGCCAATTTTTCCCTTTTTTAGTTGTTGTTGGTTAGGACAGAGAGAAATGGAGAGAGGAGAAGACAGAGGGGGAGAAAAAGACAGACACCTGCTGACCCGTATCACCACCTGTGAAGTGACTCCCTGCAGGTGGGGAGCCAGGGGCTCGAACCGGGATCCTTCATCATCATCGTCACCATCACCATCACCATCATTATCCCACAGCACTGCTGAGCCCTGGCTGGTGTTACTGGGGACTGAACCTGGGGTCTCCGAGCTTCAGGCAGGTACGTTTTGCAGAACCACTGTGATGTCTCCCCAGCCTGGCTCTTCAATTCAGGTATGGATATTTCTGTATTACTCTTACAGACCACTGTTTCTGTTGTTAGTATTTTTCAGGGGGGTTGTTTTTGCCACCAGGGTTATTGCTAGGGCTCCCAGCCTGCAGGATTTGCTGCTTTTACTCAGAGACAGAAGGGGAGAGAAAGATGCAGACAGGACAAAGGCCGCTCCACGGGTGGCTACACTCCGTGTGTGGTGGCCTGTGCAGGCAGTCCAGTGTGAACACCTGTGCCCATTGAACTGTCCTCTCCCAGCCTGCAGGTCCCTGACATACCGTGCCTAACGGGAAGTGTACTGGACAGCTTGGAGGTTCCAGTCTCCAGCCAGGCTCTGCTTTTTCTGAGTACTGGCCCTGTCTTCTGCAGTGGTAGACTGACTGACTCCACAGTGCTGCGAAGGAAGCAGGTTCTGACTTAGTTGTCTGCGCCAAGCAAAACCAAGGTCATCCGTAGAACTTTCAGCAAAAAGCCGCGGAGTGCCATGGAGTCGTGTGTCCTCCCCTGGACCAGTCACTGTGAGGGAAGTTTACACAGTCGTGGGCAGATTCAGGTTACAGCACAGCTGAGGGTCAGCCACGCCTGCAGTGGGTGATGTACGTCCCCAATTTCCCGGGTAGGACCAAGGCCATCTTCTCCTCTGTCTGATGCTGCAGAAGCTGATGCTCTGTGGAAGAGCTCTGCTCTGCTCACAGCCTTAACCAGGTAAGCCAGACACAATTCCAACCTGAAGGATAAACACTTTCACTCTAACACAGAGCTCTACATCAGGTAAGGAATTCAAATACCTCCTAGCATAAAGAAGCTATGGTTCACAGCCATAGATTTTAACAAGTGAGGCACGTCTGTTCCCTCCAAGGTGGGGAATTCAATCATCAGACATAGAAGTTTGAACATTACACTGCTCCTGTAGTTAGTGCCCCTATGACTCAAGACAAAAACCATGGCTCAGAGCTGATCTGCTAGTAGTCAGCTGCAGACACAAAAACCAAACCTTCAAACCTTGGCCTATCTGGCTACGAAGCCCAAGTCACCCCACTGTATCCTGCTCACTCTTGAGTCACTGCAGGAGAAACGGCCCGGCACTTTCATCATTCCAGGACACCAGGGGAAGAGTCTGGAGAGGTTCCATATGGAACTGACCTAAGACTTTGGGATCTAGTCCCTAAACGTCATGTCACCACTACTGAGTCCTTCAAGAAGCTATGTAAAGTTTACAACTTAATATGTTTAGTAGAAATGCTCAGGTAATAGTTCCCAGCTACAATCTAACCTGCTTCAGACCCTAAACAAGCCCATGTGAGTCTGCAGGCTTATAGTACAGAATTTGAATTGATTATCTAAAGAGACCCCCTTGGTTTATGGATGATGATCTTAGTGTGGAAGCGCTCGGGCCCCATGAGGAGCTGGCCAGTCTTGCAATGATGTGATTCCTCGCGCCCACCTTTGCTGCAGTTTTTATGAGATGTTCGTGAAATGACAGGGTGCGATCGAGAGTAACGCCAAGATAGACTGGCTGGGCTTCATGCCGGATTCTCGTATCGCCAAGCTGCACATTAAGCTCATGCGAGGCCGAGGCATGGTGTAGATGGAAAACAGATGATATCATTTTTGCAGTGCTAGGGATTAGTCGCCATTTTTTACAGTCATCAGATATCAGAGACATGTCTTTCGTGAGTCTTTCCTCGAGGATGTCGAACTTCTTCTCGAATGTTTCCCATGGAGAAGGACTACTCTAATTTGAAGAACATTCTCGAGTACCCTGGCAGTTCCCAAGTATGGAGACATGTGGTTAGTTCTACTCTCCTGATTAGATTCTTTCTTCAATGGGAAGACGCTTTTAAAAATGGGTGCCTGAAGCAATCCAGCAGGAACAGTCAGAAACACCCTAAATGGAATTTCGAGGACCTTTTTGGACTAGGTCGCCCTCCGGGGATTCTTAATCCTACATGGTGAGATCTTGATAATCTGGTTCAAATTGCGTTTCATAAGAGAATGATTTGAATGACTGAATTTTTGTTTGACATTGACTTAAAAAAAAAAATGCTGGACGCAGCCATGATTTCTAGAGACATCCAGAAACAATCCAAAAAGTTGTTTTTTCCCTCCTTTGATTTCTCTTTTACGTCTTGACATGAATCTGAAACGTTTAATCCTGAAAACTGTATGAGTTATGGGTGGGGCAGATAGTGCAATGATAATGTTAATTATTCTCATGCCTGAGGCTTTTAACTGTGGTTCTTCTGTTTACCTTTCCACATTTTATTGAGTTTAAACTGTTTCAACAACCTTAAAATCATACTAGAAAGGACTTCCAATTATAATGGAGTTATCAATTATAGTAAACTTTTAATCTGCTACAAGTTTTGTTTGACAAGTAAGTGAATTTCAGCTGTCAAGTCTTCACATGAAAAAGCTTCTACTCAAATGAAAATTTCTGGAAATCCATTTGGACCCCTGTTCTCTGACATCGCCCTCGGAAACCAATGATGAGACCTGGCACGACCTGAAAAAACAAATTCACAGACTCCAAAGATCACTCTCTACAGAAAAGCAGAATTCTGATGGCCGACATTCCCCATTGAGACAGACGTGCAGCGTTTTATCCTCTGGCATTTTCTTCTGTGGTCAGCTACTTTGGACTGACACCTCCATTGGACTTACTGGTGCACACTGCTGTGTTTCTCAAAGACTAACTTCAGCCAATTGCCTTGAGACTTTATAGACCATGTCCCCTCGCCTGCAGGCTCTGTCCCAGAGGCAGAAAACTCCCCCTCCTTATTAGGTTATGCCCACAGAGGCATGAAGCGCCCCAAGAGGCAAGAGATGCCCACAGAGGCAGGAAACGCCCTTTGAGGCAAGAGATGCCCCCAGAGGCATGAAGCGTTCCCAGAGGCAAGAAATGCCCTTTCGCCTGCTAGGCCTTGCCCTTTGAGGCAAGAAAAGCTCCACTTGGCATCACACTGGTTATTGCTGCTCGCCTATTTTGTTTTCCATGTCATATGCCAGTTCTTTTGAAAACGCCTGTACAATATACATTTCTGTTCACCCCGCAATGGCCATTAAGTTAAAAAGAAAGGGGGAATTGTTGGTATGCATGAGACCCCTTCTGTTTCATTTGGTTTAAATCCCCCCTGCTTAACACTATTCTATTTACATAACCACTTCATTCTATTTATATAACCGCTGTTAACAAGTACCTCCCTCCAGGGCATTGGTTCAATCCCCACTGTTTCATGATATGTTTTTGCTCCACCCCCCCTCCTTGTCACACCCTGATCCTCTCCTTGTCACACTCTGATTTTCACCAGTCACTTTTCTCTCCACCCTCTCTATATCACATCCTGTTTCCACCCTACTTGGAGAGTATAAAAACAGCTGCTCTTCTGATTAAAGACACTTGGAAATTGCTTTCCGGCTCCGAGAGTTCCAGAGTGTATCTCCTGCGGAAGTTGGTGCAGCACGCGTTCCTGATCCCTCTCCCACACAGCAGCCTAGATCAGCTCCAGTTGAGTTCTCTCCAACCCAGAGAGCACTAGCTCGGGAAGAAGTACCCTCAGGCTATCCCGGCAGGCGGGTGATAGGAATTTCTCTGTAAGAGGAGAAATACGTGACAGAAGCAGCCTCTCAAGGAGTTTGTAACACACGGAGAGGAGAGAAATTGGTCTATAGCTGGCGGCCAGTGTTGGGTCTTTCTTTGGTTTCAAAACCGCTATAATCTTCGCACGACACCAAACTTTGGGCATAGACTCAGATTCTAAGATGTGGGACAAGAATGAAGCGAGCCACTTCTTTGCCGCGGGGCCCAAGTTAAGAATGATTTCTGGGGTGATGTTATCATAGCCAGCAGCCGTTCCCGGTTTAACTCTCTTCAAAGCGTCTTCCAGTTCAGACAGTGTAAAGGGAGAGAGTTTTGGAGATGGACAAGATAAACAGAAGTGGGATGACCACTGTAAACTATTAATCCCCTCAACAACAACAAAAAAATAGAAAAATAAAAATTGGTTTCCATAAAAAGAAAAAAAAAAGAAACTGGTTTCCAGTTAAGCATAATATTTGCTCAGTGTCAGTATTAAAAAGTTTCCTGCCAAGGGCCAGACGGTAGCGTAGCGGGTTAAGCACACGTGGCACAAAGTGCAAGGACCAGCATAAGGATCCAGGTTCAAGCCCCTGCTCCCCACCTGCAGGGGAGAGTCGCTTCACAGGCATTGAAGCAGGTCTGCAGGTGTCTTTCTCTCCCCCTCTCAATTTCTCTCTGTCCTATCCAGCAACAACAACAATAATAATGACAGCAATAAGGGCAACAAAATGGAGAAAATGGCCTCCAGGAGCAGTGGATTCGTAGTGCTGGCACCAAGCCCCAGAGATAACCCTGGAGGCAAAAAATAAAAAAGTTTACTGCCCTTCAAACATATACAGATAGTTATAAAAATAAGTCAACCTCGTCTGTGATCTTGGGAAGACCACTGCAGTTTCCAATGGAGGGAACGGGGACACAGAACTCTGGGGGGGGGGGGAATGGTGTTGGGTAGTTGCCATCTCCCCCTGGCTTCTGCTTAACCATATGCCTATAGAGGGATTTTACTGATCCAAAGCTTTGGTCTATTTACATAAATCACTTTTACATAAAGCACTCCAGGGCATTGGTGGTTCTATGATAGGAATTCTCTCCTGCTCCACCCCCTCCTTGTCACACACTGATCCCTTCCTTGTCACACTCTGATTTTCACCAGTCACTTTTCTCTCCACCCTCTCTATATCACATCCTGTTTCCACCCTACTTGGAGAGTATAAAAACAGCTGCTCTTCTGATTAAAGACACTTGGAAATTGCTTTCCGGCTCCGAGAGTTCCAGAGTGTATCTCCTGCGGAAGTTGGTGCGGCACGAGTTCCTGATCCCTCTTCCACACAGCAGCCTAGATCTGCTCCAGCTGAGTTCTCTCCAACCCAGAGAGCACTAGCTCGGGAAGAAGTACCCTCAGGCTATCCCGGCAAATGGTGTGGAGTTATGCTCATTACCTTATAATTTTGTAAATCAATGATAGATCACTGATTAAAAAATTTTTTAAAAGAAGCAAGTAAACTTTCCTAGACTTGTGAGAAATTCGGTGGTTTGGAGGTAGAAGGGTAGGGATTTTGGTGATGGGTGTAGTGTGAACTATACATTGTCAACTTACAAGCTTATACGATTAATATAAAATTTAAAAAAAATACTGTCCTTTCAGTCCAAAAGGAAAGGGGAAAATTCATTAGTACCAAAACTAATGATCTAAACTCAACTTTTTCTTTTTATGAGTCATTTTAAAACCCTATATTCTGATAGCAGTGTTTAAGAGTTTTTGCACAGAACCTACCTAGCAGGTATGTCATGAAACAGGACATAATTCACAGAACTTGGGAGATTTCAAATGAGACCAATGGCAGAATCCTAGCAGTTGAGTCTGTTATGAGAATATTTGAAATGCTAAGTGGAATCAGCAGACCCAAGAACATGAGATGGTAAGAAAGAGCAGTGAGCAGTCATGCTCTGTCCTGCCCCTAAAGTAACAGCCCTATGATGAAGCACAAGAAACACTGGTCAGTGGGCAGGGCTGTGAATCCCCTCCATAAGATTCTTTCCGATTATTTCTAAAACGGGCAGCCTTTTGTTTCTGGTGAGGGATGAGGCACAGAGCCTGAAGACAGCAGGCAGGGTACTTGGCGGACACTTGTGAGTTACTGTCCCTGCCCTTCCTCGAGTTTGAGGCATAAAATCACTCAGTTGAGGGAAAGGAGGAATCAGAGCCTCTCGGTTATGTTCTTGCACCTTGAATCATGCATGTGATTATCAGTTAAAAAGAAAAAAAAATAACTTCTAACAAGTGAGCAAGCTACTGAGGGCTGTTCAGAAAAGAATTTTCTAGAAAGAGTAAGACATGCAGCAACCTAGCAAGAATACAGTTGCCAAATAGGGGCCAGTCGATGGCACACCTGGTTAAATGAAGGGCCTGCACATGTTGTGGGGGCACAAGGACGCAGATTAAAGCCCCCAGTCCCCACCTGCAAGGGGGAAGCTTCCCGAGTGGTGAAGCAGGGCTGCAGGTGTCCCTCTCTCTCTCCCTCTCTTCCCTATACCAACCAATCTGAATGCTCACAAATCCAGCTCTTTCTTTCCCAGAGAGGCAGAGAAGCAGGGGAAAGGCGACCATAGCAAGGACCTTGGTGGTGGGGCCAGGCAAAGCAGTGTGCTAGCCAAGTGAGCTTACTGAACCTGTCCCCGTGTGACCAGTCCTGTTTTTCTTAAGTTTCTTGGAAAGGTCAGGAGAGAAGCGTGCCTACTTCTTTGTCCTCACAGACCACATGGAGACACTTCTGCTCAGTCACAGCCAGCTGGTGAGTGGCTAGAGAGTAACATTCACTGACAGGACTTGACCATAGGTATTGGCACTTGTGGAGGGCACTTACCTGTGCTTAGCTGGGTGTTTGTGTCTGAGACAAAGCTGCCGAGTACCTCAGCACCGCCGCTTCCCTGCCTCCTGAGGTTTGGACGCATCAAGTGTCACCAGTGAAGCAGCTCCCATCGGGCCTGTGGCTTTACTGGCAAAAATGGCACTCCTCCTTCTTTTTTTTTTAATATTTATTTATTTTATTTATTTATTCCCTTTTGTTGCCCTTGTTGTTTTATTGTAGTTATTATTGCTGTTGTCGTTGTTGGATAGGACAGAGAGAAATGGAGAGAGGAGGGAAGACAGAGAGGGGGAGAGAAAGACAGACACCTGCAGACCTGCTTCACCGCCTGTGAAGCGACTCCCCTGCAGGTGGGGAGCCGGGGTTCGAACCGGGATCCTTACGCCGGTCCTTGTGCTTTGCGCCACCTGCGCTTAACCCGCGGCGCTGCCGCCCGACTCCCGGCACTCTTCCTTCTTGCTTCTTTCGTCATCAAATGGGCTGAGTCCCTGATGGATGAGTCTACGACAAACATTTCTATATCTCTTGTGCATCTGTCTCAAAGCTATGCAATACAGAAGCAAAGATGTTTATTAATCTCTGACTTAAAATGTCATACCAGTGGGGGCCAGGAGACAGTTTGCCCACTTGAGCACAGGCTTTGCTGTGCATGAGGGTGAGCGCACCACACGGGACGGGAGCACAGTGCAGGGCAGAGTCTCAGCCGTCTGGAGAGCACTCTGTGGTGTCTACCCTTCCGGCTCTCTCTCACTCTCTTAACTAAAGACAAATCCACCAGTGGTGATGGAGAGAGTGTTGGCAGGAAGCCCCAGCAAAGGCCCTGGTGGAGTAAGAGTCGCACAAACACACTTGTGATACAGTACGACCAGTTTATTAGTATGAAACAGTGGGACAGACTCTTCAACAGAAGCACTGACTCACTACTGTATATGTGTATTGATACGACGTTACAGTATCATACTTGCTTCAAACCGTGTGTGAAGTACTTTCATTTCACACAGATAAAACGATTATTTCACTGCTTGAAAGAACAGCACACACCCACGAACTTCTTCCTGGTTCAAAGGTGCTCATGTACAGTGACTTTCCACTAGTCAGGGACTTCGTAACGCATGGACAAGTTTTCAGCATGCCATTTCTGCTCCATCTTTTTATTCATTCATTTATTTGCGTCTCCTTTCTTTACTGAAGGGGGGAAACAATATTATGGCACAAAGACCTTTCTATGAGGTCTCTTCTGGAGAATACACTTTAGTCCTATAATGACTGTAGTCGAGATCATCCTACAAGGACATGAAGGCAGATTTACTCTCCTGGAGAGTTCCTGGCTTGACACAGAATATTATGAATAAACGGGAAATAATATAAAGCTATTCTAGCAAAGACTCTCCCGGAGAGATATTTTCAACATATTTCAACCCAAGAATGACTACAATGAAGATGAGTTGGATCATTCTGCCAAAGAAGTTAGTGTCTAGAAAGACACAATAATGAAATTAAATGCTGCCATAATTTGTTTTATGAAAATATGAATGGTCATGAAAGAGGAAACTGTAGCACTGTAACAGAATAAGGTAACACTGGAGGAATAAACAATAAGAAATTTTAAATGGTATCTAATAAATTTTCATGTCAAATATTTTAACTAAACATATATTTTAAGTGGCAACTAATAAATCTTCATGTGAAATATTTTAACAAAATTCACAAACAGATTATAAAAACTGAACAATCATAAATGTTGTGTATAAAGTTTTAAGGAAAAAGTTGACACAATTCTACATTATTCTGCTTATTCCAATACTTGAGGAATTTTAGTTACTGCTAAGGAGCAGCTGATGATTTCTAGAATAAGTCAGTCATGAAAATAAGATCACAATCAGCATTGGCACAGGGCACCCCAACAATCCTTTAGTCATCCACAAACGTTAATCGGCCTGGGCCTTCATTCTTCATCCACCTTCTGTACCTCTTCCACCGAGGGTCATCCGCTAATTTTTTCTTTAGTTCTTCTTCTTGTTCCTGTTTGTAGACCTGTAAGCATATATAATATTCTGACTTCGCAACTCAAAGAGTGGTATTTACTATTAGAGCTATGACATTACTGATATTTTTCAAACATAACTTCGGACCAGAGTTTCCAATAGAACTTTGCTTTGTCTTCTGAAGCCTATACATTTTAAAACTTATCAAGATCAAGCCTGGTTGGTGGTGAAGTGGGTAAAAGCATCACTACAAGTGCCAGAGCAATGCTCTGGTTCTCTCCTTCAAATAAATAAAGCAACTGAGTACTTTAATATTCAACGTTAAATAAAAGAGAACAACTTATACAAGAAATGTGCTTTTTATGAGCAGGGGGAGACAGCACAATGGTTATGCAAGAGACCTTTGGCTGAGGCTCCAAAGTCCCAGGTTCAATCCTTCACACCATTATCAGCCAGAGCTGAGCAGTGCTCTGGGGGAAAACAAAGTGCTTTTGTCATTGTTGTTGTTGTTACTCACTTCTATAATCCGGAAATACACTCTTTTCCTTGTTGAAATCATACATCAACTCAGCTTAAAGAGTTTGAAAACATTTCCTCTCTAGAACTCTAGTGTTAAAGAATACTTTGCTTTTTAAACATAGTACTCTATAAATTTAACTGATGACTATGTGTTTGTTGATAGTAACCAAAGAACAAAAATGACCTCATAAATATGATGCCTACAAAATGAACTTTAATCTTCTAAGACAATTGCTGTTTTTCAAAATACTGAAGTTGCCTAAGAAGGTTAAATAAGTCATACAGATTAAGAATAAGACATTTCTGCATTTATATCAATATAACTTTTACTGGCTAGCAGTTGAAGGTCAATGGACAGGTTTCATAACCAGTCTCACAGTCCTATCAGCTCTTAGAAAGAAGCACAAGCCTGAGGCCACAGAGGTCCTGTGCTCAAATCTGGCAGTGCCAGATGCTGGAGCTGAGCAGTGCTCTGGCCACACCCGCTTTCATGAAACAAAAACAAAGCCAGACACATGCACTTTCACTGCTAAACTGTTGGCGCCAATGAAAATAATCTTACATAATAACATGTGCCCAAGACAGAATCCTTTGGTGGGTACAACTTCGAGGACTGGATGTTTCATGTACTTAACAGAAAAAACCTCTCAATAATCAGGAGTTAGATATATTACCCATCAGGAAAGCAATTGAAAGAGACAGGAGAGAGAGACACCAGGCGCCAGGTGGCGGCACACCAGGTGAGGAGCACGCAGCAGGAGTGCACGGACCCCCACGAGGGCTTGGGCTCGAGCCCTTGGTCCCCACCTGCAGGTGGGAAGCTTCCCAAACAGTGAAGCAGTGAAGCAGGTCTGTCTCTCTCCTTCTCTCTCTCTCTTTGCTCCCCTCCCAATTTCTCTCTGTCCTATCCAATAAAAAGGAAAAACAGCCACCAGGAGCAGTGGAGTCATAGCATGACCACTACACTACACCCCTAGCCCAAACCGAACTACTTTTAAATTGAAGTATTGTTTTTGAAATCTTTGTCTTTGAACTGCGCCTATGTGTGAGTGACCAAGTAGCCAGAGTGGAGTGTATGTAGTGGAGACTGAAGCCCAGGCTTCAGAGCTCTGCTGCCCCGCCACCTCCCAACCCCTGAAGTTGATCTTTTAAAAGGACAAACTGCAGTTAAAAAAAAATTCCATCACCAGAATCATACTTTCAAGAGAGATCAAATCTGTTCATGATCCGCACACACCCCTGTAACCCCTGGCACACACCTAACGTGGTGTGAACACGACACTAAAATCTCCTGGAGTAAGTCACTTACCTCATAGTTCTCCTTTATCCAGAGCTCCCGCTTAAGAAGCGTTTCTTTCTGGTGATCTTCTAGACTATCAAACTGAGACTCGGACATCCTCATAGCCCTGCGTATAATGTACAGTTTTTCTTCTTCTCCGTACTCTTTGCCTTTGATGTTAAAGTTATAGACCCACCGGCAATACCAGACTGCGTACGAGCACAAGTGAAAAGGGGCCAAGAGAATCTGAAACAGGAGGAGGTCACGTATCTGGGGTTTCTGGTAGCCTCCCTTTATGTCAATTTTACTTTTTATAATGTTCTTTATGACGTTCTCCTCCTCATCACGAATTTCTTCCTTGGTCTTTTTATTCCTGCCCTTCTCTTTGGCCTTTTTCAGCAACCCCTGCTTCCTGGCGATCTCTGTGGCTTGGATGCGGTACTTGGGCACCGTGGCAAGGTAGGTGATCGCCTTATCATAGCTATTCCACCAGCTGAAAAACTAGGACAGTCAACAAAACAAACAGGTCAGTCTCATTACCAGATTCCATCCTGCACCACACCCAGCCCCTAGAAGCCCATTCGGATGAAAACTAGGGCTCACACGCATGGAACAGAATGTGAATAGAATGTACGTGGGCCCTGAAAGACAGAGAAGTTAGGTGAGCCTTAAGCTGAACCCAAAGCCACTGATTCAGAGAAACACCAAGAGCAGAGATGGAGGAATAGAATCCCAGCACGCCTACTGACTTTCTGTCTTTATCATCTGGCTTTTCCCTAGATGACTGTAAAACACGCATTTGATTGGGTTAATACTTAAGTTTGCAATCTACTTACAGAGAGAAGAATCGACAAAGCCAGGAGATGAGCAGTTCATTTTTAAAGACCCAGGACACAGATTTAAACACCTATACCCCCCTTCCTCTTTCCTAACCCATCTACACAATCGTGTTCATGTTCTAAACTGAAATGTCCAAATGGCTTAACTCTTATTTGGACAAGAAAACATGAACTAGCATCATAAATGTATTCAGCCACAAAGGGTTTCATTAATTGGCAGAAAATGCTCTACTCATAGTCCACATAGTTCAGCTGTGCTGTTTTACTCAGTGAAAATCACAAGAATACAGATAATCAGACCAACTGTAACTGGAACGGCACAGTGGTATGTTACAGATACCAAGGGGATCAGGCAGTGGCATACTGGGTTAAGCGCACATAGTACGAAGCTCCAAGACCGGCCTAAGGATCCTGATTCGAGCCCCCGGCTCCCCACCTGCAGGGGAATCGCTTCACAAGCAGTGAAGCAGGTCTGCAGGTGTCTGTCTTTCTCTCCCCCTCTATCTCCTCTTCCTCTTTCAATTCCTCTCTGTCCTGTCCAATAAAAAAGAAAAAATGGCCGCCAGGAGCAGTGGAGTCTTAGTATAGGCACCAAGCCCCAGTGATAACCCTGGAGGCAAAAGATAAATAAATAAATAAATAAATAAATACCAAAACAAAGTATGACTAGGCGTTAAATAAATAACTCAAAGCAAGTAAAAGGATCCCTAACGCCCTCCCCATTTTAAAGTAAATCCCATAATAGTGGATGCACTGAAATGACATCATCTTAGTTTTCAATAGGAATTCATTTGTCATATAAACTGAGTCTCATTTCAGGGGATAAAGCAAAAGAAATGAACTAGTTTCAAACAGGTGCCTGTTCATTTTAGCAATACACTGCTCAGCTGTAATTTATGGTGGTGTTGGGAATTGAACCTGGGATTGCAGCTGAGGCAGGAAAGTCTTTTGCAGAACCACTGTGCTAGCTTCCTGGCCCTAAAGAAAAACATTTAAACTACCAAACTGCTTCATTCTACTCCCTGCCTTCACTTTTCTTCGAAAGTACAGGATAGGTGTGCTTAGTTTAAGAGGAGCAATATGTTTGACACGTTCTAAAACACAAGAATTTACGATCTGTTTCATGTGTTAACCCTCCAAGCAAAAGTGCTCCCAAAAAGCTAGTGGAAACATGTGAGAGCCTTTCAGGTATGACGAATACACCACCTGCTGGCCAGTACGACTTGTATGTGCTGGGCAAGCACCAACTTCACGTGGACACAGGCTCAGCACTAAAGCCACTGGAAAGACGCAGGACGGTGCTGAAACCCCCACTCCCAGAAGAGTGGGAGCCTGGAGAGGGAAGCCTGGAGAGGGGAAGCCTGGAGAGGGGAAGCCTGGAGAGGGAAGCCAGGAGAGGGGAGCCTGGAGTGGGAAGCCTGGAGAGGGGAAGCCTGGAGTGGGAAGCCTGGAGTAGGGAGCCTAAAGAGGGAAGCCTGGAGAGGGAAGGCTGGAGAGGGAAGCCTGGAGTGGGGAGCCTGGAGAGGGAAGCCTGGAGAGGGGAATCTCTGTCAATAAGCATTGGAAGTTCAGCTGACACATCCAGTGGAATACTCGAAATGTTTGCATGAAGTCCCCAGATCGACCCCTGCTACTACAGGTGCCAGTGTGCTCCAGTTCACTCTAATAAGTAAGATCTTTAAATTAAGAAAAAAAAAAAAAAAATCAGTTTTCCTGAGTTCAATGGAAAATCACTTTAGAATCGTACAGAAGTCAGTCATGGCCCTGGCTGACTGTCATTCTCGTGTCATTTAAAACACTCTTGGGGTCCATAAGAAACCAATGCTTTAGCTCTTGGGGTTGCTTCTAGCTATATAATCATCAATTTCTTGGACCTCTCATGGAGAAAGATCCACTAATATTAGTTGGTTTTTATAGTGTAAAATTAAGTATAAATAATTATTTTTAATAGTTAAGTATAGTTAAATAATTATTTTTATAGTGTAAAATTAAGTGTCAAGTAGAATTAAAATCTTACAAAAGGACGCCTCTGTGTGGAGTGACCTGCACGAGGCAAGGACACTCAGCAAGCAGCCCCACCCCGCAGGAGCTCACCTGAAACAGAGAAATGGCGCACACGCTGACCAGGACCACCACCCGGACGTCCACTCTGGGGCTGAGCCGCCTGCTGTAGTAGTGGTAGTAGTGGCTGTAGTACTCCTCCGGGTGGTCCAGCATGTAGTCATAGTCCTGGCGTGTCTCTTCATCCTAGAGAAACAACACGTCTTGCGGCTACCTGGGAGGTGGGGACACATAATTCTGGGGGTGGGTGTGGAACTGTGCATGGTGATCTTGCAGTCTTGTAGCCAACAATTAGTCCCAAGAATGAAAAAAGATATTCAGCTTCACAACAGATTTCCGAAAAATGCTATCACCTTAGTGTGAGATTGAAACTGTCAGAAGAATTCCCCTGAGCCCAGGAGGCAGCCTGGTGGGAGCACACACCCCTTCCACACCTGAGGTCCCAGGTGTGACCCCAGTCTCGCAGAAGGGCATCACAGACAGCAAGTGTCCAGGGTGCAGATGGGCAGAGTTCCACAGATGCTGGGGAATGACGCAGATGCAGTCACATCTGCCAAGCTGTCCCCTCAGGCTCTGCCACTTCCCGCGATATTCTCGCAGTGCCTTTTTCAACCAATCCTGCCCCGACACGGCACTCCTGGTTGCTGCCCTATAAAGCCCTTCTCTTCCCGCCCCTCGTCTCTCTTGCCCGTTTTTCACATTGGTGATTAGACGCAGGGAAGGGTGCAGCGCGAGGTGGCCATTTTGGCTGGCTCCAGGTGGCCTGAACCACTGCGCTCTCACTCAACTCTGAGGTGCCCGTGCAAATAAAGATTTGTGTACCCTCTTTGCTCCAGATCTCCTCTCTCTCTTCTCTGCGGCACAGCCCGACACAGGCAGCAAGTGTCCAGGGTGCAGATGGGCAGAGTTCCACAGATAGTGTGTTACCAAATCAAAAAAAAAAAAAAAAAAAAAAAAAATATATATATATATATATATATATATATATATATCCATCCCCCACAATTCCTCCAAAGTACACATAATTTTGTTCCTGGAACTTTAATTTAGGTATAAAGCAAATTAAAATATTTCCCCAAGTTCTTGAATACTGTTAGCCCTCTTGGAAAAGTAAATGCACTTGAATGACCATTAACTGGTCTCTGTCTTTTGCCATCCCTGCTGCTGCTGTGTTTCTGTCTGGCGCAGACCTGCTACCCTTTTGCAAAAAGCCCAAGAAAGGAGTCAAGACTATGAACAACAGGCTGAGTGGTGGCGCACCTGGCTAAGCACACACATTATGGTGCTGAAGGACCTGGGTTCAAGCCCCTGGTCCCCACTTGCAGGACGCTTCACAAGTGGTGAAGCAGGGCTGCAGTGTCTCTCCCTATCACCTCCTTCTCTCTCAATTTCTGGCTGTCTCTATCTAATAAATAAGAAGAATAATAAAATACTATGAAGAGTCACATTAACTTGAAGGTGGCAGGCCAGGGTGGATAGCATGGAGTGAGCACTGAATGTCTACTGTGAATGACAGACAGATGAGATTCCCATCGAACCAGCAGCCTGTCAACAGACAGACCCACACAGTGGGAAGGAAATGGAGGCTGCAGACACAACCCACGTGTCCCAGCAGTCCACGGAACGTGTCTACTGAGGTCTCCTGCCACCTCACTCCAGAACTCTGTTCCTCCAAACCAAGAACAAATTCTTTAGAAAGCCACAATTTGTGGTCCAGGAGGTGGCGCAGTGGCTAAGGAACCAGACTCTCCAGCATGAGGTCCTGAGTTCAGTCCCCGGCAGCACATGTACAGATGTCTGGCTCTTTCTCTCCCATCATTCTCATTAATAAATAAAATCTTAAAAAAAGAAAGCCACAATTTGGCTCCGCCACACCCTGGCTTCTGCAGCAGTCTCCTGTTTTATTTCCCCCGTTCCCACTCCTTTACTGTACATGAAGGAAGTGGTGTGTGTGTACAAGTAAATGCACTTTTAAACTAAGTGGTCAGGGCAGGGGAGATAGCATATGGGCTACAAAAAAGGACTCTCACGCCTGAGGCCCCAGTTCCCATTTGGGTTCAGTCCTCCACACTGTGGTAAACCAGAGCAGTGCTCTGGTAAAAAACAATAATAGTCATAATAATGATGATACAATAAATGGCCAGTGGTACATTCTGACCAACATCAAGTGGAGAAACAATGGTTCCTTGAAAACACCCCTTTTTGCATCAGTCACACTCCTGCAGCATCTTCATGATCCAGTGAGTCACTCTGCTCCCAGTGCTCAGCAAAAACAACATACAAATCTCGGGCACTTAGCCCCATCAGATAGTCATTTTCTGTTTGTCTGTCACTGTAAAGAAAAGGCCGATTTTACAACTTTTTTGTGTGTGACTGTTACATGTAGGGTGATCGATCTTCAAGAATAAGTCACTCCAAAAGAAATGAATCCAGCGGGCCTGGCTGAGTACACACGTCACAGTGCACAAGGACCCAGTTTGAGCCCCCAGACTCCACCTGCAGGGGGAAGCTTCATGAGTGGGGAAGCAGGGCTGCAGTGTCTCTCTGTCACCCCCTTCTCTCTCAATTTCTGACTTTCTCTACCCAATAAATAAGTAAAGATAACAACAAAAAAAGCACACTTTAAAAAAAAAAGAAAGAAAGAAAGAAATGAATCCAGGCCAGGCAGTAGCACAGCGAGTAAGGTACAGGTGGCGCGAAGCACAAGGACTGGTGTAAGGATCCCGGTTCGAGCCCCCGGCTCCCGATCTTCAGGGGTATTAGCCTCACAGGTAGTGAAGCAGGTCTGCAGGTGTCTGTCATTCTCTCCCCCTTCTTCCCCTCCTCTCTCCATTTCTCTCTGTCCTATCCAGCAACAACTACAGCAGTAACAACAACAATAGAAAAAGCGATAAATAACAAGGGCAACAAAAGGGCCTCCAGGAGCAGTGGATTCATAGTGTAGGCACTGAGCCCCAGCAATAACCCTGGGGGGGGGGGGGAGAAAAAAGAAATGAATCCTAGCTTTCCTTTCAAGTCAAGTGTCTTGCTGCCTAAATAAACTTCTTATGAAAGGAAGGGAAGGAGGGAGGGAGGGGAAGAAAAAAGAAAACAAAACCTGCCAACCACAGTTCTGTATTTTTACCTAATGCTATTAAGGACCTCTGTGGGACTATGTGAGAGCTTGGTGGAACTTCGGGAAGTCTCCCATCCTTGGATGGAGGTCTGGAAAGACACCCCACCCACACTGTTAGCCTCTCTCCTTAGAGAGATGAGCCAAGAGAGAAAGGTCTCCCAGACTCAGTTTCTCCTTGTTAGTCTCTCGAGCTCACAGAAAGCCTACAGGCCTCTCACACTTAGTTCTCCCCAGCTAACAGGCCAAATGGCTGCCTGCTTGAGGGTCCACTCAAGGTCACACAGCCACTTCACCTTTTGATCACAAAGGAGAACACACTCTATCATACCCCTCCCCAACACCAGACAGTGAAAAGCCCAAATCCTATTTCCTTGTGCCCTTTGATATCTGTGATTCACATCAAGTTTTGTTTTTCTTTCTCTACCTCACCTTACTGGTTTAACCCTATGCTTCTCTCGAATGCCTTTGGATAATTAACCTGCCTGCATCATGGAGACTAATCGTTTTGACCTTTATGTATCGCATCAATTCTTGTCATACCAGCCCCCTACCATAGGGGCAGGCTGACCTTTAAGAAACCTATAATTTCTGACATATGTGAAAAATGTTCTTTGTTTAACTCTCTATATAAGCCTGTACTCATCTCCAAATAAATGAGTGTTCGTACCAGAGTACTCCCCGATACCTCCTTTCTGAATCACACGGTCCCTGAGAGCCGGTGAGGGAGGGTCAGTGACTTACCCTGGCCGGATCCACTCCACGTGAGCGCCGGCAGACATGAACTTGTTCTTATAACTTATTAACATGTTGACATCTGTTCTTAGGAACTGCTGATAGAAAACTTACCTGTGTTGAGAATATTCATTTTCCAAATGTGTAGATAATGCTGTGCTGAATGTGATGATGAAGGTAAGAAGTATGGTGCTGGGAGTCGGGTGTTAGCGCAGCAGGTTAAGCGCAGGTGGAACAAAGCACAAGGACCTGGTTCGAGCCCCGGGCCCCCCACCTACAAGGGGAAAGCTTCACAAGTGGTGAAGCAGAGCTGCAGGTGTCTCTCTGTCTCTATCCCGCTCTAACATCCCCTTCCCTCTCAATTTCTGGCTGTCTCTATCCAATAAAGATTTAAAAATTCTAAAAAAAATTAAAAAAAAAAAAAAAGTACGGTGCTGGGAAAACTGGACGGCCACACAGAGAAAGGATACCAGGCCACCACCCACCACCATGCAACAAGGTCAAATCAAAATGACTTAAAGATCTAGATATTAGACCAGAAACTCTAGAACTCAGAGAAGAAAATAGTGGTGAAACCACCATGGCCTTCCCATCAAAGATGCCACCTGGAGACTCAAACCCCTGGTGCCAGCTGCTAGGGTCCCCGAAGGGGCATGAACCAGGTGAGAAGCACGTTGGCATGAACCAGGTGAGAAGCACGTCTGGGCTGCAGGAGCAGGAGAGGCATCTCTGCCTTCCTGCTGCAGACCTTTATTTTCGTGTTTTTCACCCAGATACAGCAGGCATCAATTCTACACCTCCTGGCTGACATCCACAGCATACCTGAGTGTCTCTGGATCTGCTGTGTCGATGCTACACACCCAGGGGCTACCCTCTTGCTCAAGACTAGAATCTCTAGAATGCAGGTTTGTCCCTAGTTTTATGACTTGAATTCATGAGTTCCTCTAACAGAACAGTCAGCTAACGTTTCAGCACTAGCAATTCACAATCTGTTCTCCAGACCTCTGGGGTCTATTCAGTTTCTTCTAAGTAGTCCTCCAAACACTTCATTCTAGCAAATGACTTCAGGGTCAAGTCTGTTTCTTGGAGACATCATATATTTTGATGATTTTTGGTCACATATAGAGACCACAAGATGGCCAACCATCTTCTCATTGGTGTATGCAGCCAGAATCTAACATCTGGATTTACAGCTTTCTCTCTAGAATGAGGAAAATGATCTTTAGACTGCAGCACACAGCAGTAGTATACTTTAGAAGGTGCTCAGGTCAGTCCAAAATGGAGAGACAAGAGTTCCCAACAGTCAATATCCTTTTGTAGCATAAACATTTGCAATCAGGCTAGGAGTAACTAAAAGGAGAGAGAAGACTAAAAGGAGGCAACTTTGTGAATGGTGAAATAGTATTACACCTATTTGCTCCTCCCATCTGCAGGAGGCAAGCTTTGTGAATGGTGAAATAGTATTACAAGTGACTCTCCCTCCACCCTCTCCATTTCTGGCTGTCTCTTTACAATAAATAAAGATAATTAAAGAATAACAAAAATAAAAATAAATGAAAGGGAGGAGGTAGAGAGAGAGATTCAATTAGGAAGTGGCACATACATTCTTATTTTAACACAGTATTTTTCTTTTTTCTTTTTTTTTTTTTTTTGCCTCCAGGGTTATCACTGGGGCTCGGTGACCTGCACCATGAATCCACTGCTCCTGGAGGCCATTTTCCCCCTTTTGTTGCCCTTGTTGCTTATCATTGTTGTTGTCGTCGTCACCGCTGGATAGGACAGAGAAAAATTGAGAGGAGGGGAAGACAGTGAGAAAGACAAGACACCTGCAGACCTGCTTCACCGCCTGTGAAGCAACCCCCATGCAGGTGGGGGCAGGGGGCTCGAACCAGGATCCTTGTGCTTGTCTGTCGGGAAATTGTGAGGATGTGGTTGAGCTTGGCAGGGCTTGACTTGAGGGGACATCCATCCTCTCGTCTTATCAGACTTATTATCTACATAATCATTATTTTGCCTGAAAGATCCCCACCCATTCCATTCCTTTGATCTATCTTCTTTCTACCCTCAAGACCCTCCCTGCCTGCAGAGCAGTATTAATCCGACCAGTTAAAAACCCTCGCAACAGTTGCTAAGGAAGTTCCTACCTTCCCAGCCCTCTTTTGCCTTTCTCTGCCCCTTTCCTAGCCATTTCCGTTTCTGACTTGCCACTTTTGGGTCTGCCTGGGCTTTAAAAGCCTGGGCTCTCTGATCAATAAAGAACTGAACTGTCTCGCCACCACGAGTGTGTTCCGGAGTCATCTCTCGGGTCTGAGAGATGCTGAGCGAGTAGCAGCCCAGGCTGGCTGCGGTCACGTTCTCTCCAACCCAGAGAGCACGCACATGGGAAGAGGCACCCCCACACTAGCCCGGCACTGGTCCTTGCGCTTTGTGCCATGTGTGCTTACCCCACTGGGCCACTGCCCAGTCCCCAATTTTGTGGGTCTTAATGCCCTAGGGTCAGGAGATTCCAACTTCTTTCCAAAACCAAAACCTTTATGCTTGCTTCTTCCTCTGTCCTGAGCCTCGACAAGCAGGCCAGTAAGCTTCTTGTTTCTAATCTCTACAGGAAAACAATGGCTTCTGTTGGTCTCCACTGCACTCCAAGTCCCCTCAGACATATGCAGGACTGGGACATAACCACTGAAATCGAGACCAGAAGTGAACAAGAGAGAACTCACAACTGAATCTTCCCTCCCATCATTCACCCTTTCTCAGAGGCAAAAATACATCCTATGAATTGTGTGATCAATAAGCCTAAGTTGCAACTGGTTGGTACTACAATCAGTTTTATTTTATTATTTATTTATTTTATTATTTATTATTTTTTTTTACCAGAGCACTGTTCAGCTCTGACTTATGGTGGTGCAGGGGATTGAACCTGGGACTTTGGAGCCTCAAAATTATTATTATTATTGACATAACAATTATGCTATCTACTCCACCCCTTCAATCAGTTTTCTATTAAAAATGTTCTATCTGACAGACAGCAAAAACCAATTTAGGATAGTAAAGGCCAGGAAACAATCATATATGTGAAAAAACAGTGATACCTTATTATCACTTTAAAATATATATTGTTTTTAAAACACATATACAAATGATCCTATTAGAAGAATATGTTTCCGTCTGGCCTTTCTCTTCTTCTAATTTTTATTTGACAGGACAGAAAGAAACTGAAAGGGGAAAGAGAGGTAAAGAAGGAGGAAGACACCTGCCAGCCTGCTTCACCTTATGAAGCTTCCTTCCACTCTGGTGCAGGGGAAGCAGGGCTCAAACCCGGGTCCTTGCGTATGGCAATGTGTATGTTCACTAAACTGGGTGCACACTCACCTGACAGGCTATTTTAACTTTGTTGAAACACAAAGAAAAATTATAGAAAACTAAGTAAAACAATGAGCTCCGACTAGTTACTACTTTATCAACACCGACTAGTTTGACAGACGTCTCAGCACCTCGTGTCTGACACAGGTGATTTTGCTGCCGCTGTTGAAACTGAGGTTTTGTGCACGCATAATTTCACCATTCCTGGCCGCTTTTTCACAGATTTAGACAGACGGAGGGAGGGAGGGAGGGCTTGACTTCACGCCTGAGACTCTGACCAGGTTCAATCTCTTGCACTCCCATCAGCCAGAGCCAAAGAGTGCTCCAGTAACACACACACACACACACACACACACACACACACACACACACACACACACACACGTACATCTAGAAAGGAGAAATATCTTGAAATATTCCCCCTACTATGTACAAGATCCTAACCTAGAATTAACAGATTGCCCAAGGTCTATGCAGTAATGGTCTTTGTGCAGTGAATATCGCCAATGGCCCATCCACAACAAATCTGCAGGATCTGAATTTGGGAGTGGAGGAGCAGACTCAGGTGTCCCCCTCTCTCTCTGCCCCCTCTCACCCTGTGTCTATCAAAATATTGGGTATGGGAAACTCATGACATTTTTCTTTTTTTTTTTTTTCTATGCAACCCAGTAAAGTAAGTATTTAACAAGGGAGAGAGGAGCAGACAAAAGCTCTGATTGGCTGCTGATGACATCATGTGTCTGGGAGTCACAGTACTAGAATTAGATACATCTGGTATATAATCAACTTTGGCCCTAAGTAGAGAATACGGCTGAAGTTAAGGGATTGGTACAAAGGAAACCATCACTATGAGTCCACAGCAGAAACAACACATAGGCCACCACACCCTTCTGGGTCTTGGGAAAACCTACCAAGGACATCATCTGTCGCACTAAACCAAAGCATCAAAGCCTGTAGTGTCCTAGGAAACAGACCAGTTAGAGTCGCCTGTGAAATAAACATCATCTGCCATGCCTGTTCTATACACTGAAATACGGACCAACGTTGAGAAGAGAGACCAACACTAAGAAGTACAGTTACTGCTTCCCCCAAAACTAAGAGTCTCAGAGAAATGGGAGAGGTTGCTGAGCGGCTGTCTACCTGACAAAGCTCCGCCCTTCCCCAGAACAGCCTTCCACATCGCACTCCACCTCTCTGCCTGTCAGGTCTTCCCTCCTCCAGGAATGCCACTTCCCATTGATCTTGTAGTTATTTATTATTTTTTATTTTTGAGAGAGATGCAGAGAAAGATACAGTGGGAAACACCAGAGCACTGCTCAGCTCTGGCTTATGGGGGGGGGGGGGGGAGTGTGGGGAGTTGAACCTGGGACTTTGGAGCCTCAGGCATGAGTTTCTTTGCATAACCATTATGCTATCTACCCCGCCCAACTGTAAACTCTTCAGTACATTCTAAAACACAAGTCAATCCAGGCAAAGGTGATTACTCTCCTGTTAATCTTAATGGCTGTCCTAGGTGCAGGTGAAAAGAGTATATTCTTTTCCAATCCTCTAAGGAGAAGTAAATTCTTCCAGTGCTGCAATATAATATACACCTATATCTATTAGATAACTTAAGTAAATAATAACCAAACAAAAAGTACCTGTCTTCTTGTTATATTAAAAGATTATAGGCAGGAAATGTGCCCTTTTTTATTATGATGATCTTTGCTCAACACAGCACCTATGTCAGTACTGGTATGAGAGAGTTGGGTAAGAGGAAGAACAGTGCCTAACAGGCCAGGGTGTGTAGGGTAACCCTTTTGACAAATTCTGCCAAAATGTTAGACTTACAAAGAAGCAGATGTTCTAGGACAGGCTGGGAGCAGGCTAGACAAGGGCCTCTGTGCTCTAAGATTTTCAAAAGGTCTTCTCTGATGATAGTACAACGTGCTATCAGATTCTATTTCCCATACTCGCCAGTGTTTTGAGTTGCACTTTTCCCACCTGTTCTTGCCCATTCTTATTTCTATGTCACCCATTCCTATCTCATCTATTCTGTCCAATTATTCTTGAAAATATCGTAATTATTTTCTATGGAGACAGAAAGGCAGCAAGGCAGAGAATAGGGAGGCCACAGCTCCAAAGCTCTCAGTAAGTGGAGGTTGGGCTCAAACCTGGCACATGGTAAAGTGACACATCACCCAAGTGGGTTATTTCACCTGTCCATTTTATTTGTTTTTAATGAGACAGTGAGGGAGAGAACAAGAAAGATCACTGCTCACCTCTAAGTATGGTGGTGCCGGGGTCTCCTGAGTCTCCAGTACGAAGGTCTTCCACCCTATTTTTTCCAGCTCCAATCTAAATATTCAAAGGCTTCATGTTCTTGTTTAAAGCCCTCACAATACATTTTCCCTTAAAAGCTTAAGCATAATTGTTCTCTACGGCAGGAAACCTTCATTTATACGCGTTCCCTTTCTACAATTAATCTGCGGAGATGCAGCAAGGTAGGTAGGCTTCACAAAGTGCCAGAAATCCAGTTTCCATTCTATCTGGATCTATCTCCACGTGTGACTTCTAACTTAACATGCATATTTGTCTTGCCAGACCCCATATTGGTCACTGCAGGTGCCACAAAAGCCACGTGTAACAACAAGGAGTGTGGTTTACTGGAGAGAAGGACAAATGCATTCAGCATCACAACGCTGACTCTGCCGTCCCCACCCAAAACATGGAGGTGGGAGGAGACCCAGAGCAAGCAGCCTCTCCCACCCACTCTTCCACTTCAGTATTTCACTCCCAGTGCCCAACAGTCATTCAGTCAGCTGCACCAAACACTACTTCACTTTCTTGTATCGTTGTCACATAAAGTACGGTGTGGAATCACAATGGTTTGAAGTCTTGCTGCAGTCTGGAATTGTAAGTTATTTGAGAATATGAATCGAACATGATGTGGTCAAAGTACCCAGCCAGTGCTTTTGCATCCCATTCATTAATACACATCCTCCTTTCTCTGATTTTTCTCAACCTCTCTATACACACGTACCATCTCTGCTGCTAAGATAACAACGACCAAGTGCATACCAGCTGTATTTAAATAATACACTTATTTTTTAGTAACCACACTTAAAAAAAAAATCTCCCATTCAATACTTTAACTTAGAGATAATAAAAAAAATACTCTACCTTATACAAATGCAGTCCCTATCTGTAATGTATTTATTACTGATATCAGGTCTTTGGTTGAATACCGCTGCAAGATTAAATGAGGATATAATTTAGTTTCTTTTGTCAGGTATGTTAAAAATGTGAAGATACTTGAACAAATGAATAATAAAAATTAAGAAGGTAATAATAAAAAAGAAAGCTTTTGTGCAGGGAAGAAGAAAAAAAAAAGCCCTTTTCTCTCCATTGCCAGCAATAACTGACCACCACTGTCCAGGAAGACCCCCAACCCTAACTCCCTCCCCTCCTAGAGAAGCACACATTCACAGGAGTCACTGTCATTCTTTAGGGAAAGCACAGCCTGGAACAACAGAGAAATGGAACGACGTCTAGATGGTCTCCCACGTCTCCATTCCGCTCCAGGCCCATGGCCGCCGGAGCTCCTCTCCCGCTGGGGCAGGGCCGCGAGCGCCTCTCCTCTGCGGCCGCTCAGTTCGCCAGCCTGGCTTTAGCGCAGCGGCAGCCCGCGCAGCCTCCGGGACGGGGGACGGGGGGACGGGGGGGATGGGGGACGGGGGGACGGGGGGACGGGGACACGGGGACCGGGGACGGGGGGACGGGGGGGATGGGGGACGGGGGGACGGGGACACGGGGACGGGGGGACGGGGGACGGGGGGACGGGGGGGATGGGGGACGGGGGGGCGGGGGGACGGGGGACGGGGACACGGGGACCGGGGACGGGGGGGATGGGGGACGGGGGGACCGGGGGGACGGGGGACGGGGACACGGGGACGGGGGGACGGGGGGACGCGGGGCGGGGGACGCGGGGCGGGGGGACGGGGACAGAGACGCCGCTCCCGTACCGCAGGGCAGGCTTTCCTAGGTGCGCCACCTCTCTCTGGGCAGGTTTAAAAACAGCTCAGCTAAACGCGGCTTTCGAGGGACAAGCTGCCCCAGGCCCCTGCCCACAGGAAACGCCCGGTCTGGGCAAGCTTCCCGCTGGAGGCTGCTGCGGAAGGCGGGGGGAGAAGCGGTGGGAACCGAGAGTAGAAACGGCATTTTCTGTGCAGAGAGAGACACACACACACACACACGGGAGACCACAGCACTGCTCAGCTCTGGCTCACGCGGTGCCGGGGCCGGAACCCGGGACACCAGAGCCTCGGGCGCGCCATTACACTGTGTCCCCTGCCCAGAGGCCCCCGGTCCCCGGGCACACCTGACAGGTCAGGATCGGGCCTTATGGCAGAAGAGCCGGGCCAGCCTCCGCGGAGGGCGAAGCCGCCCGCACCCCCCAGGCTCCGGCTCCGGCTCCGGCTCCGCTCTTCCCCGCAGGACAGCCAGGGCCCGCGGCCGCTCCGCCGCCCTCCTCGCTGCTCCCTCCTCGGCTCCGGGGACTCGGGGAGTCGGGGACTCGCCGCGCGCCCATCGCCAGGTCCGCCCGCCGCCCGCCCACTCTCAAGAAAGCCCCGCGGCCCGCCTGGAGGCCCACAAGGCGCCCCGACCCGCAGCAGGACGGGGTCACGGGGGACGGGGTCAGGGGTCACGGGGTCACGGGGCGGGGCACCCAGAGCGAGCGCGGAGGCCCGGAGCCCAGGCCGGTCCCGCGTGTCCGCCCGACAGTGTGGGCGGCCGGTGACGGTCCTGCAGGGCGCTGACGGCGACGGTGACGGCGGTGCTGCTGGGCGGTGCTGCACCTGACCTCGGGGAGGGACAAAGAGCGCGCCGGGGGAGGATGCACACCCGGGCAGGTCCACACCCGGGCAGGTCCACACCGGGGCAGGGTCACACCGGGGCAGGATGCACACCGGGGCAGGTCCACACCCGGGCAGGTCCACACCGGGGCAGGTCCACACCCGGGCAGGTCCACACCGGGGCAGGTCCACACCCGGGCAGGTCCACACCGGGGCAGGTCCACACCCGGGCAGGTCCACACCGGGGCAGGGTCACACCGGGGCAGGTCCACACCGGGGCAGGATGCACACCCGGGCAGGTCCACACCCGCGCAGGGTCCACACCGGGGCAGGTCCACACCCGGGCAGGTCCACACCCGAGCAGGGTCCACACCCGAGCAGGGTCCACACCGGGGCAGGTCCACACCCGGGCAGGTCCACACCGGGCAGGTCCACACCCGAGCAGGGTCCACACCCGGGCAGGTCCACACCGGGCAGGTCCACACCCGAGCAGGGTCCACACCGGGGCAGGTCCACACCCGGGGCAGGTCCACACCGCGCAGGGTCACACCGGGGCAGGACGCACACCGGGGCAGGTCCACACCCGAGCAGGGTCCACACCGGGGCAGGGCAGGTCCACACCCGCGCAGGGTCCACACCGGGCAGGTCCACACCCCGCAGGCCCACCCCGCCGCCCGTCCACACGCGCCCACCTTGAGCGTCTCGTAGGCCGTGGCCAGCAGCAGGAAGGCCTCCTCGGCGCGGCCGGGCGCGAGCTCGGGGTCGTCGCCGGGCGCGGGCCGGAAGCGGTCGGGGTGCAGGCGGCGCGCCAGCCGGCGGTAGGCCCGCGCGATGTCCGCCTTGTCGGCCGCGCGGCTCACGCCCAACACGTCGTAGCAGCTCCGCGCGCCGCAGTACAGCCCCGACACCTGCGCGCCCGCGGGCCGCGCCCGCAGCAGGGCCGCCAGCAGCGCCAGCCAGCACAGCCCGGCCGCGCCCCGCCGCGCCGCGAGCGCCGCCATGCCCGCCGCCCGCACGCCGCCGCGCGCCTGGCCCCGCCGCCGGCCTCCGCTCCATGTCTGCTCGCAGCGCCTCCACGCAGGCGCGCGGGGCAGCCACTTCCTGCACGGCCGTTGCTAGGGGCGGGGCCCCGCCGCAGAGCCTCCACGCAGGCGCACCGGCGCAGCTGCGATGACCACTTCCTTCCCGACCGTTGCTAAGGGCGGGGCGACCCCGGCTAGGCAACTTCACGTCAGCTCGCAGAGCCTCCACGCAGGCGCTCTGGAGCAGCTGCGACAACCACTTCCTTCCCGACCGTTGCTAGGGGCGGGGCGACTCCGTCCTAGGCGGCAACTCCACGTCAGCTGGTAGAGCCTGCACGCAGGCGCACTGGCGCAGCTGGGACAGCCACTTCCTTCCCGACCGTTGCTAGGGGTGGGGCGACCCCGGCTAGGCCGCCACTTCACGTCAGCTCGCAGAGCCTCCACGCAGGCGCTCTGGAGCAGCTGCGACGACTACTTCCTTCCCGACCGTTACTAGGGGCGGGGCCACCCCGGCTAGGCCGCCACTCCACGTCAGCTCGCAGAGCCTCCACGCAGGCGCTCTGGAGCAGCTGCGACGACCACTTCCTTCCCGACCGTTGCTAGGGGCGGGGCGACTCCGTCCTAGGCGGCAACTCCACGTCAGCTGGCAGAGCCTGCACGCAGGCGCACTGGCGCAGCTGGGACAGCCACTTCCTTCACGACCGTTGCTAGGGGCGGGCCGGGGCGGGGCGGGGCGCTCCCCGGCTGGGCCGCTTCTGGCGACCGAGGGAGGAGGCCTTCCTGGTCCTGGGCTGCGCGGCCGCTTAGCTGGACCTGGAGGGTGACTTGGAGACTCGCTTCTTCAGTGTGTGCACAGGGCGTGCGCCATCCTTTCGGCGTCGCCTAATGCACTTTTTGGCTTTCTTGCATTCCGGCAAGATAAGCGCACATGGCGCAAAGCAGAAGGACCGGCATAAGGATCCCGGTTCGAGCCCCCGGCTCCCCACCTGCAGGGGAGTCGCTTCACAGGCGGTGAAGCAGGTCTGCAGGTGTCTGTCTTTCTCTCCCCCTCTCTGTCTTCCCCTCCTCTCTCCATTTCTCTCTGTCCTAGCCAACAACAACATCAATAACAACAGCAATAAAAAAAAAAAAAAGGGCAACAAAAGGGAAATTAAATAAATAAATATATGTCGGGCTGAGCTTCACTGACGGGAGACAGACGACCAGGGACTCATGGCTGAGCTGTACGCAGTATCTCTTTATTCATGCAGAACGCAGCACCATCTAAGCCAAGCTAAGCTAAACTAAACTGAAAACTCACAGTCCTGCCCTTATATATACTTGCCAAGTAGGGTATAAACAGGATGTGACGTAGAGAGGGTGGAGCAAAAAGAGATTGGTGCAAATCAGGGTGTGACAAGGAGAGGGGGCGGAGCGGGCGAGAATTCTACCACTGAACGGCCAATGCCCTGGAGGGAGGGCGGTGCTTAGTTCACAGAGGTTATGTAAATAGACCGCAGCTTAGAGTGGGATCAGACCAATGCCATGGGGCATGCCCGTGCTTAGTTCACAGTGGTTATGTAAATAGAATACAGTGTTAAGCACGGGGATTGAACCAAATGAAACAGAAGGGGTTTTTAGAAGCAGAATTAGAAGCATACCAACATATATATATATATATATATATATATATATATATATATATATATATATATATATTTTTTTTTTTTTAAGTACATGGATAGCTTTTGTTTTTAAGATTCAGCTGTTAGAGCCAGGCGGTGGCGCGCCTGGTTGAGCGCACACACTGCAGTGCTGGAGGTCGTGGGTTCAAGCCCGTGGCCCCCGCCTTCCGAGTGGCGTGCAGGGCTGTGGGAGTCTCCTGCCTCTCTCTATCTCCCTCGCCTCATTCTGTCTCTATCCAGTGATAAAGAAATAAATGTTTTTGAAGGGTTTGAGTATTTACTATGTGAGCATCACACGAGCGAGCTGTCAGAGCTGCATGTGGACCAAGCCCAATGCTCCCCCTGTGTCTGCAGCCCACAGGGAGGTGACCAGGGAGGTGAGCAGCCAGGACATCACAGGGAGGTGAGCAGGCAGGACATCACAGGGAGGTGAGCAGCCAGGACATCACGGGGAGGTGAGCAGCCAGGACATCACGGGGAGGTGAGCAGCCAGGACATCACAGGGAGGTGAGCAGGCGGGACATCACGGGGAGGTGAGCAGCCGGGACATCACGGGGAGGTGAGCAGCCAGGACATCACAGGGAGGTGAGCAGTGGGACATCACAGGGAGGTGAGCAGCCAGGACATCACGGGGAGGTGAGCAGGCGGGACATCATGGGGAGGTGAGCAGCCGGGACATCACGGGGAGGTGAGCAGCCAGGACATCACAGGGAGGTGAGCAGTGGGACATCACAGGGAGGTGAGCAGCCAGGACATCACGGGGAGGTGAGCAGCAAGGACATCACGGGGAGGTGAGCAGCCGGGACATCACAGGGAGGTGAGCAGGCGGGACATCACGGGGAGGTGAGCAGCCAGGACATCACAGGGAGGTGACCAGCTGGGACATCACAGGGAGGTGAGCAGGTGGGACATCACAGGGAGGTGAGCAGGTGGGACATCACAGGGAGGTGAGCAGGTGGGACATCACAGGGAGGTGAGCAGGGAGGTGAGCAGGAAATCTATTTTAGGTATATTCCAAAGGACCCAAGACTTTACCAATTTTTGTCTGAGCCAACAGCTAACGTAGGTGGGCTGAAGGTATTGTCTGGGGAGATGGTGTCAGAGTAAACTAGAAATAGTTGATCTGGGGCCCATGTTCAGCACAGGAGCCTGTGTTGCCTCTGCATCCCTGCAGGTCTGAGCTCACAGTCTGTGGTCATGGCTGGGAGCGTTCCAGGCTGCACCCATTGCAGGACCCGTCTTCCTCGAGTGCTGAGTGTGTTGGCCCAACCTCCCTTCAGAACGGTTTCTACCCTTGTTGATCCACGTTGAGGGCAGGGTCCTATGGGGCCCACAGAGGGGTCCATTGTGTTGTTCCTGATGGACATGAGCAGTGACCGTGGAGAGAGGGTCTGTGAGAGCTCTAGGCCCATCATGTCTGTGTGGAATCCCAGGACTCCCTGACTAGGGCCCCAGGTGCTGGGGTGGCCTGGCAGTGACTAAGAGTCATCGCTGAAGTGTGCCGGTCTCTTGCCCTTATGCAGCTTTTGTCGTCCTTGCTTTGTCTGACATGGTCAGCTTGGGAGTGAGTGAGGGAAGTGGAATAAGAAGTAGGTGAGGAGAGTACCTTGGTATAAGTAGAAACTATTTGATTAAACACTTTTTGTTGTCTTTTTTAGGTCTTTCTACCTGCTTGCTGCACAAGATCACTTTTTAACTAAACTAATAGATGACACACACATTACCATGATCAAGGATCAGGGTTCAAACTCTTTCCTCCACCTTCAGGGAAGAATAGTCACGGAGCAGTGATGCAGATGTTTCCCCTTCTTGCTCCCCTCTCCTCTAGTTCTCTCTGTCTCATCAAGGAAGAGAAAGAAAAAGAAAAGGTTGCCAGGAATGGTGGAGTTGCCAAGCGGGTACTGAGTCTCATCAATAACCCTGGTTGGTGAAAACTTAATAACCACACAATTGATTTGATTAGACTAATTCAAAGCACCTCTCCTGAACCTCCTTTTGTTTATCCTCGTGGTCTGCTCCTGTGACGAAGGTGGAGGTGATTTATGAAGACCACGGATCTCATCGCCACCCCAGTTAGCAGCTCACTCAGACTTGTAGAAAAATAATCTCTCTTTTGTTTACTTGACATATACCTACTTCTCTTTCTTCCATGCCATGACTTATGTTCAGCCACTTCTATTCCGCTGTTCCCAAGCCAACTTTTCATTCTTTTTAGACAGAGAGAGAGAAGGAGAAGGAGAAGGAGAAGGAGAAGGAGAAGGAGAAGGAGAAGATGATTATGATGATGGAGGAGAAGAAAAGGAGGAGGAGAAAGGAGAGGAGGAGGAAGGGGGAAAGAGGGGAGGGAAAGGAGAGGAGAGGAGGGAGGGGAGAGGAGAGGGGAGGGGAGGAGGGGAGGGAAGGGAAAAGTAGAGGAAAGGAGAGGAGATGAGGGGAGAGGAGGGAGAGAAGAGAGGAGAAGAGGGGAGGAGATGGGACAGGAGGTAAGGGAAAGGGAGAAGAGAGGACTGGAGAAGAGAGGAGAGGGGAGGAGAGGAGATGAGGGGAGAGGAGAGGAGATGAGGGGAGAGGAGAAGAGATGAGGGGGAGAGGAGAGGGGAGGAGAGGAGATGAAGGGAGAGGAGAGGAGATGAGGGGAGAGGAGAAGAGATGAGGGGGAGAGGAGAGGAGATGAGGGAAGAGAAGAGGAAAGGAGAGGGGAGGAGAGGGGAGGAGAGGAGAGGAGAGGAGAAGAGGGGAGAGGAAAGGAGAAGAGGGGAAAGGAGAGGAGAGGAGAGGAGGGGAGAGGAGAGAGGTGATGAGGGGAGAGGAGGGGAGAGGAGCAGAGAGGAGAGGAGATGAGGGGAGAGGAGAGGAGAGGAGAGGAGGGGAAAAGAGAGGAGAGGAGGGGAGAGGAGCGGAGAGGAGAGGAGATGAGGGGAGAGGAGAGGAGAGGAGGGGAGAGGAAAGGAGAGGAGATGAGGGGGAAGGAGAGGAGAGGAGATGAGGGGAGAGGAGGGGAGAGGAGAGGAGAGGAGGGGAGAGGAAAGGAGAGGACATGAGGGGGGAAGGAGAGGAGAGGAGATGAGGGGGAGGGGAGAGGAGAGAGGAGAGGAGCGGAGAGGAGAGGAGATGAGGGGGAGGGGAGAGGAGAGGAGAGGAGGGGAGAGGAGTGGAGAGGAGAGGAGATGAGGGGAGAGGAGGGGAGAGGAGGGGAGGGGAGAGGAAAGGAGAGGAGATGAGGGGGAAAGGAGAGGAGAGGAGATGAGGGGGAGGGGAGAGGAGAGGAGATGAGGGGAGGGGAGAAGGGAGGGGAGAGGAGAGCAGGGGAGGGGAGGAGATGGGACAGGAGGTAAGGGAAAGGGAGAAGAGAGGAGAGGAGAGGAGATGAGGGGAGAGGAGAGGGGAGAGGAGAGGAGATGAGGGGAGAGAAGAGGAGATGAAGGGAGAGATGAGGGGGAGAGGAGAGGAGATATGGGGAGAGGAGAGGAGATGAGGGGAGAGGAGAGGGGAGGCGAGGAGAGGAGATGAGGGGAGAGGAGAGGAGGGGAGAGAAGAGGAGAGGAGAGGAG